>NC_057799.1:294393214-294441128 GCF_018294505.1 Triticum aestivum
TTTCTCTATGTCAATCCAAAACAAAACAAACGGATGACTGAATCCTATAAAGGAAATTCTTTTGAGAAGAGCTTGCGCCTATGCTTCTATTAAAATCACCTATGTGGAATGGATGCTTCTACTTGGTCATCATAGACCAGCAAATCCATTTGAGAGCTATCTTTGTTTGATGGTAGTGTCCTTTCTTCACGCTCACCATCTCTGCAGAGCTTAACAAGATAATCCACGCCAACAACCAAAGCCAACAACCCTTCGCTCAGAAGCTCTTTCTTCATCTAAGCTTTTAGTAACATTAGCTGTCATCAATAGGGTGGAACGCATTAACCAGTAGAAACCTTGCTTCGAGGTATTCTTACATGTTTGGAGTTTTGTCTGGATCCAGGTACCTCAACTATTGGCCTTACATGGCCTGACATGGGTATTCCCTCTTTCTAGTCCCACTCTTCTCCAACAGAGCTCCCTCACTGAGCGAGCATTCGGCATTCCTAGTATGCTCCACTCATTCTATGCCAAGCACCCAATCACGGGATCAGAATCACACTCTAGATCATACCTTTCATGAAAGAAAAGGACAGGCAACCGCTGCTAAACCAAGATCTCCATCTCTTGACTCCGTCAATCAATCTTACTTTATAGGGCACAAGGTATATTTACCATACGAGATGTGTGCACCTACTGAAGGGAATAGAAAGATCTTGGGCACAAATACTCCACTTTTCACGAAAGACATAGATTCACCAATGATTGGTTGGACTAAATACTACATTTATTTGCTTAGAAAAAGGAAAGTTGGCTCTGAAAATGATTTCTCGTACGTAGTCTTTCCTAGGATCATTCCAACAGGATGCTCAGAGGTGGGTGGAGAAAAAGCTCAAAAGGCATACTTCATGTGCTTTTAGAGGATCTAAATCAGTCTTCATCCTTTCGCTTTTCAAAGCCCCTCGCAATAAATATATAAATTAGTTTTGCAGAAATTCAGAGATTTTCGATCCCCTCGAAAGAAAATGAGTTCGATCAGCAACACCAGTCTACGCAGCACCAGGATAAAGACCTTCTTTTTACCCATAACCTTTCTCTGCAGCATTGGAACCAAGATCGGGCTTGGCATAGTTACGAGGTTCCCGTTCTATTTAACTAACACTAACTAAAGCTAACCGGAAGCTTTCTTCTCATGCGACTCTTGGATCGAAAAGAGGCTGCTGGACTGGACCACGGCTGAAACTGCTAGGCACAGACTAAAAGCTTTTATCAGGGATTCCCGAGTCAAATGACTACCATACATAGCATAGAGCTGGAAGCTGCACTAGTGTACAGAGAAGACTGGATGTGAACACGGGCGGACATTGGCTATGTATGAGGCACTCACTAATCACTATTAGCAGGAAACAACTAGCAGAAAGAAAGATGAACGCACTTTCACACGAGGGACTCTCAAATCTCTATTTCAGACCATAATCTTTCGATCCCTTTACCGAAGTAATTGATAGCAGGGCTAAAAAATCATAGGGCTTCTTCTATTTTTAGTGTGAACTCACTTCTATTCTATATCAAGATAGGGGCTTCAGTACTTGGCTGACCGCCCGGTGGAAGACCTGGTTCTACCACACAAGGGCAGCTTTGGTAGTTCAGGATTGTTTTCCTCATATGTAATTTCAACTCAATTTGGAAATGTCCGATCTTATTCCAAAATAGAAGGTCTTCATGAAGGTCTGTCTTGTTTCAGGAATATAGGTACCGAAGTTCAATAGCGGTAGGTACCAAGGAGAAGACGAGTCAGGGTCGATTGACAAGACTAGCTAGGCTAACCTTCTAGCCATGCTCCATCTGATATCGAACAGAAGTGCTAAACGTTTCATGTGATGCTGACCTCAATGAACCAGACCTCGAGAATTCGTTCATCCCTTCGCTCCGAGGATTGGTCGAGTACTTGGCCACATGCATGAGTAGGCCTGTTGCCGGGATGTCACATTAAAAAGGCAGGTCCCATACTTGAAATACAAAAATAAGATCAGATAGTGCTCAAGAGGTTTTTCTCCATACGAGAAATCCTTCACTCGCAGGGAATTCAAATAGATGTGTTGAACATCATCAAAGAAAGGAAAAAGACTGAATTCGGTTCATCTCCTCGCTTTTCTTCAAACCAAGAGCTACTCCTCCCTTTTCTTTTTTATGTAATTTCAATACGATTTCGTTTGTGTTCATGTTTTCAATTTAGAACCCCACGGAAGTGAATAGAAAAAAGAAAAATACCCCTGTGATACGCCTTCCTTTACCTATTTCTAGATTGATTGATGTTCAATGGAGGGAAACTTGCCATTCCTTCTTTCCTTTGAAATTGCACATTTTTTTTATTCTGAACTAATTGTATCATTTTTGTTCCCATCAAGCTTTCTTGCCTAGTGACTAAGGATTTTCACACTTGTTGTGTCTATAAAAGATTTCTCATAAAACACTAACAGAAGTGTTAGAGGGATTCACTTTCGATAAGAATCCAAAAGCAAGTTCCCTATACTACCTTCTTTCCCTCCTCTGTTTCTGTCTTTAAGAGGCAATGCATCCGGCAGGAATCGACCTACTTTTTGACCCATTTTGCCTTTCTAGGTTGGTGGGCGCTTTCACCATTCAGCCATGGATGCTTTAGCGAGGTAACTAGGTTTTTATTTGAGAGCGAACTAGGTTTTTAGTGGTATTCCTTCTCGAGCTTCTATTTCTTCCGTTAAGGGAGATTCGGGAAAAGATGGAATAGGAAGACATGTTTCCAGAACAAACAAGATACGGGTAGAGAAGGGGAACTTAGCAAAGTTAGACAACATTGGATGGGCATAGGAACATGTATTGATGTACCAGATCGGCTAATGCTCCCAGGTTGATGCGATGTATTCCACCAGTTGACTGGAGACTTTATTATTGGTATATCGATCGGTCCGGCACGGATTGAAATAGGAGTTGGTTCGATAGGAAGCTTTTGAAAATGTAGTGCACCCAGGTAAATAAGGAACAAGATGAATATAGAAGTTAAACGAGCATCCCACACCCGAAAGGTACCCCACATAGGCCTTCCCCGAATCGCCCCGGTCACTAACGTAAACAAAGTAGAAAAGGCACCAATTTCTGTACCGGTTCCGGAAGAGCGAAGAAAAAGGTGATGTTTTGTTAATGGGAATAAGGAATTGTTTATAGCTGTCACGATATAAATAACTATACTCATCTGAGCTGTAGGAACATGTACATACGAAATACGAGAATTTCCACCTTGTTTAAGATCTGGTGGTGCTACCCGAAGACTTAAATGAATAGCCATCACTGTTAAGAACAGCCGAGATCCAATGAGAATTTGCGCATATCTTTTTGTCTTTGACATAAAAAAATAAGGTTGTAATAACGATACTGACATTTTATTTTCCTTGACTTGCAAGTGGAACAAGAAAGACTATATAGTTATTTTGATTCTATAAACAATCAAAGGATTTCGCATGCTTTCCATGGAATCACGGAATTCCCCTTGCTTAGTTTTTGCTCCGCTCGTGCGTGGCACTCCTTGCTTGCGGAGCGGCATATCGGAAAAACAAGCATTGACTTTCTATACGGGCCCGTCCCCTCTTACCCCTAACTAACAATTATGCTGCTCTCACCTTTTTGTAATCTTATCTTTAAAAAATGCACTACTAATTTTTACGGCCTCCTTAGTCACCCTTTCCACTCTCGTCCTGTTTTCGGGTTCCCTTTCAGGGGATGAGGATATTTCGATGATTTCTCCCTCCGTAGGTGGAAAACGCGTGGGTGAGTAGAGTATGTGCTTTGCTTTTGGGGGCACCGGCAAGAAGCTTCTCGGCCACCCTACTCTGACTTGATTAGCTACTAGTAGCTAGGATCGTTCAAACAGTCAGTCAGCAATGCGTACTTCATTCCTAGTTGAGTGGATCTGCGTAGCAGAGCCCAATCTCCTACCACAAGCTCTGACCTGACTTGTTGTACTTGATTCACCCACATAAATAGACAACTTGGATAATAAAAGTCATCCCATAAAAGAGAAGTGAGTCCGCATGTCGGCAAATGATTCGGAATTGAAACTGGCTACAGAGGAAACCGAAGCCCTAACTCCCCATTCTTTCTATCTTACATCGCCATCGAGCCCTGGTTGTAGAGTCACTGGTTTCTAATCGCAATGGATTTATGTTTTCTTTGGCTTTTCATTTGCTTCGTTCAACCCTGATCTGGATAGATAGCTCGGCTTCTATTAGCTGAGAATGGTTTTGTCAAGGAAAGGTTTCGCTATACAACAACAATGAACTCACTTCTGATCAAATTGGATTGGATGAAACGGTAATCTTTCTCTGTCTTGTGAGAGAGAGTCACTTGCTGTATTGAGAGCGGGCGGGTGACATGCATTAAGCGAAATTAGTTGTTATGTTTTTGGTCTTATTTGCGCGAGAAGACCCTTGACTGAGGAGACGTGTTTGGCTTCGATGATGCCGCTACGGTCCTACTCACTTTCAGAGACCGCTCTGAGTTTGCCGATTTTGCGGCAACCCTTTCACTAAGAACATTTTAGCCATTAACGAAATGCCACTATTCCACAATGCTTCTTTGATTTATGTGTAGAAGCGGTAGTAGTGAAGAAAATGGAGGGAGAAGAAAGAAAGTGATGTGACACGGGAATATATCACATCCGACGGCCAGCCATGCCATTAGATAGATCCGCTTTGAGTCTTCTGCAGGATGAGATCCGCTTGGTCTTGTGATAGGGGCTTGAGGAGGAAGAAGAGGGGATTTCTTAAAAAAAGAATGAATCTCCTTATTTATAGGGAACAGGACGTGTGACTTCCTCAAACGAAATGAATGTGGCTTTCGTGATAAGGCAAATCCGTCGTTCGGTACAATCAACATATTGAATCAATGCTCGCTCGGCTCGGTGTTGAATGAACTCCTTCATTGATTCCGGGCTGCTCGTAGGGGGGCTGTGAAAGCAAGCATAGGAGATCAAAATGTGAGTCGAATCCGATGGGTAAAAAGGGGAAGCAGGAAAGGGTTCTGATGTGAATCTTCTGGTTTGTATATCTATCTCAGCCCTTGCTTGAAAACCTCAAAATTGACTTGCATCTTGCCTTATCACACTACACTTTCTCTTCCTTATTCCATTTCATTGAGCTAAGCAACACTTTTTCACGTATTCACCCGAGATATTATAGAAATTGGTCATATTGATCTGTCATCTTGTTCTCGATAGGAACTTGCTGCTGTCTTGGTTGGTTTGAGAGCAGGCACTGTCTATATATCCAAAACCGGAGGAGAGTTTGGGTTTGGATCACAGACGATCAGAGATTTTGGATTGAGATGGATGGTTGTGCTTGAAGTTACGAGGTCTTCCATAGGAGCTCGAAGGAGTAACTGAATGATGTGTAACTGCATGGAAAACACCAATGTCTTAGCAAATCCATAGCTGTATATTTAAATGTCTTAGAGATGTACATTGGTATATGTGATATCCACGGCATTCAGTATATACATAAATGCACAGTTGTCATATCGTAAGGGAGGAATATGTGTGTGTTGTATATAAATAAAGGACTTTCGATTTAGCGTTGTCATTTTCACGAGTTTCTAGATAATCCAATTTTATGTGAGATTACTTTCATTTTTACTGAATCACTTGAATCAGTTAAAGGAGACGAGGCTTCTGGCCTAGCCAGAGGGGCTGTAGAGGAGAGTTTTGACTGCGGGAGAGGCAGGTCCAGGTTACGGGGAGAATCCGCTAGGCTGAGGTTGAGTGGCTCACTTCCTTGAGAGTATATAATCTATAACTAAGAAATGATAATTGTTTTCCCATATGATCTCAGGCTCATAAAGAGGATGAAACTGATAATTTCATTCACACTTTGATATTGAGCTCGTCAGTGATCTTTTCCAAGGTGTCTAGAGAAACCTGCTTTGAACATGACATTCGTACCCAAGGAAAGTTTTGGCAGGCATTACTATGATCTTGAAGCCCTTGCTAGGAGCTAGTCGGTATGGCTCACTACTAAACAAGGTTCTGGCATGCTTCGATTTAGCCCTGTGATCCGCTAATTCATCTCTTGATCTGGTATTCCGCAAAGGAGGTGGATAGGGTCAGCCTTTTCTTCATGGATATGTTGATCTATCAGACCTATCTATAGTGGAATACTAGATTCTTTGCTACTTCCTGGATTATCCCTGTGTTCGCTATTTCCAGATCCTGCCTTCTTGTCCTTTGTGCTCAAGTCTATGGCCATTACTGCCCGGGGCAATATTAGCAGTTTTCTGAGGGTTCCATCGCCTCTTGGTTGGTTTTTTCTCCGCAAGCAAAGCAAGCTAGTTCACATAAGATTATCCTTACTGCACTAACCATTGCTGGCGAGGTAGCCTTGCCCTAACGTCATAGAGAAGACGTGCCACAGCTGCCTTTCTAAGACCTGGTACAAGTGATGACCTTGCTGATAAGGGTCGAATGCGTAGTTCATTCGCATGTCTTCCAAAAGAATTGACAGTTGATGACGGAACGAACTGTTTGACCTTGATTTCTTGGCTTTGATGTTGTTATCACAATCAGGTTGCCATAACACGCATTGCTATGTTGAGACAACATGATCTTGAATCAGGATTGGATTGCCTTATCTTATTAGTAGGAAGAGGTGAAGTTCCCATTTCTTTTCCCTGGGAAACGGTACCTGCATTCCCGTGAGGTTTTCCTGTCCCATTGCTCTCTATTCTCTAATTCCCTTAATCAAACAAAGTTTATATACCCTCTGATTTGGGGATCCTTCTTTTCTGCACTTCCCCTTTTCTCTACTTCCCATTGGAGTGTACGGGGCCATTTTGAGATATGGGATAGGTCCGTTTTCATCAACCAGTAGGCGGAAAGCTAGCACATTTACCTTAATCCATTACACTACCGAGAAGTTTGATGACTTCTCACCTTCATAACATACTTACCAAACCTAGTAAGGGATTTTGTACCTTAATCTAGTGAAAGGTGCACATCCAATCCCTAATCTAGCTCTCTATGCAGAAACCCATTGGCAAAGAAATGGGTTGATTCTTCGGTTCAAGTGATGGTGGGGGATCAAGAAGAGTGGCTATGTGGGGTTTGAACTTGGACACAGGATTAGCTTAATTTGGATAGTTCATTTTATCACTCCACTGGGCCCTTGGCCTTTCTCCCTGTGGATGGATGATAAGAAAAATGCCAATTGAACCAAGTAAGGGCTCCGCGTGAAGCATATTATGTAGATCTAGCTGACAATAATAACTGAGATCCTATACAAATAACGCATTAGCGACCCCTTGGATAGACAATTCATGCTACTCGACTCACCATCACTCTTTAGAGACATTCGACGAAAAGCAAGCTTACCAACAAGAAACAGCTGGCATGGCAGTATCTTCTATGATGAATATAATGTGCACACCTGGCTTTAACCAGATAAAATCTAGTATAGCGGGAAGGATGTCATATTTTTGGTCCACTACTTAGACTCTACGAGGGCTTTAGGTGAGGAACTACTTATCTCCCGAGGCACCCTTCTGCTGAGTCCTACCAAGCTCAAGTTTAAGAATGCGCACAACCCCAAGGATAGGTAGAGGGGGATCTTGTTCTGTTCAGTGCCGCCTCTTCCTCGGCCATTCAAGAAAGGGATTTGCTTCTTCTTACAGGTCCTTGAGAAAAAGAAGAAAGATAGGAAAGGAATTAGGGCGTTGCCGAAGGCAATGGTCCAGCTTGTGTGAATGGATTTCATTGTTTTTTTTAGATTCCACTATTTGTTCGATAGCAAGCAAACTCTCCCAATTTAGGAGCTTCAGTGATCTTACAACGAACATTGTAAATGACAATCAACAAATTCTGGCGAAATAGAAGATCTATGGGTCACCATAGTCTTCTGATACACAAATAGGATTCCGCACTCTTAAACAAGAGGTTGCCACTTAGCATAAGGAAAGGGAAGAGTAAGGCCAGCATTGACTAGAGCTACTGATATCTCGGGACACTATGTGAAATAGGTATGATATGCTTGCTATTCTGGGAAGATAAGTCATGCCTTAGGAAACTAGTCATGTTATGATCGAATTGGAATGTGCGGGCTTTGTGACTACCACTGATTGGGGGATCAAGAAGCCTGCAAGTTCGCTCTTCCTGCGATATCTGATCAATCTCTCCTGTCGGTTGTACAGATTCTATCACTGGCTTTAGGATATTCCTTCTCGGACCTGACGTCTCCATCACTACTAATAAGGAAGGCCACTTTCTTTTGTATCGGGACTTCAAAACGCAACGCAGTAGAAACAGATAGCTGAGTAGAGAGTGTGGCCGAAGCATCCATATCTTAGCGATTATGTTCTTATAGATAAGGATTAGACTGATGTAGACAACCAAGAAATCTAAGGTGAACCAATAGAAATAGAGTCTGGTGGAAGCGGTCATTCCGTGGGGAGAGACTCAAGAATATGATAATATGATGTCTCCGCTGCGCTGCTCTGCTGACTAGCCGTTTCCTCTTCTAAGTAAATAACCAGCTTCAGTTAAGGGTTGGGTTTATTGACTATCACAAGAAAATGGGAAGAATTTATCACACATGGTATCAGAGCTGATACCTTCACCCAAACCGTGGACGCCGGCGGTGAAGAAGGAGGTGAGGGCGCCTGCTTTGATAAGGCTTACTGTAAGTTTGTTTGAAGCTCCTGAGTCTAGTCAACCAATGGGTGCTATGGTGTGTCCTCCCCTAAGGTCTCGCTTGGATAATTGACTCTTACGACCCACACAGGAGAGGTTTTTCCCAACTGTTCATGCCTCTCGGCTATTAAATAAAAGAGTGGGCTCTTTGAAGCTAGGTATTAGGCACAGGAAGGTAGGGGAATATAGCGAGCACTTTCTTAAACCGAGATGTGAGACTACTAAAGAGGCAGGTAAAGTGGGAAGTGGGATTCATGATGCAAGCTTATGAAGAAAAAAAAAGAGATCTCATTAATGCTTCTCAAAATAGTTATAGCAATCCCTCGCCATCTGAGCCAGAACGAATCCCACTCAAATCTCTAAATGCTTTTGGCATTCTTTTCCCTCACATTTCCCTAATTCTTTTATTAATATGGGAATGTGAGCAAATGAGGAGGCATCGAGTCGAAGAAATGAATTGCTCTTTGGCTAGTGGAAATGGAGTTCTTGTCGTCAACAAAGTAACTGCTCTATTTGGAGAGTGGAGCCAGCCTCAAAGCCGCCTTGGTTCTATAGTAATCTCTGAGCATTTGAGTTGACTAATCTGATGGTACTTGAAGAAGAGTGAAACGTCGAGATTTCCTTATAGGAGGAGAAAGGGATTCCTGTTGCTTTTGGGTGGGTCCAATCAAGGTACAAAAAACTCTTTTCCCACGGCTCACTAATACAATCCTATCTTACCATTCTTCTATCCTTCTTCATCACGGGATAGGAGCATAACGCTGATCTATGGACAAAGGAAGGTATCAGAAAATTCATTATGACCTAGACCTAAACCATGCTGCTATTGAACAGAGGAGGAGTTCTTGTGACTACTTCTCGCTGGCACCAAAAGAAGTTTCGCTTGATTCGGACCTTTTGTGGTGGTCTACCGAGGACATCACCTAAAAACAACCCTTGTGCCATGGAATATTCTTTTACGATTGGAGAACCTGGCTTTGATGACATTCCTGAGGAAGGTATTTCCCCTACTAGGCTCGTTGCTCGCTTATTAAAGATCAGAGAAGCGAATGCCTCTCCTAATTGATTGAAAAGTGCTCGCCTTTAATTCTGGCAGATGCCTGCCATGTACCATCCGTGGAGGAAGTAGTGGGTTATTGGAAGTATAGGATTATTTCTCAAGTGTCACCAAGGATACACCACACTTACTAAATAGGCACGTGGATGCGGCATCTGGCTCTATGCGATGAAAGCAATGGGAAATGAGATTCTGGATTTGATTACTGGTACAAACAAGCTCAAAGCTAGCGAGAGCATAAAGAACGGTAGATTCCATTCAACTGGTAGGTCAAGCCCTTACCCATAACACTTATTCAAAATGGGCTATCCGAAAGAGGAGATCAATAATTCCACTATCAATATGGGTAGGCTGCTATATCTAGAAAGAGAAGATGAAAGGTTTTGGATTATTAGCAAAGGTACTTATCTTATTACTCAGCTAGGCACTTATAACCCTATTTGTTTACAAGTTCCACATGGGTCTGGTCAGGAAGACTCAGAAGCATTCTCACGGCCACCCCACGCGGGACCAGCTTCTCCGCCAATCGACCATCACTTGCATACAAAAAAAGCCCCTTTTCCAATGGAAACCTAGGGAAATACAGTTGCTCAATTCATTCGATTTCGAAATAGCGTATAAAGTGATTCTTGCAATTTCACTGCACGCAGCGTAGCAATTCTCACGGGAATCTCGGTCTTATTTGGGTCAATTCCTTAACGAGAGCCTAGTCGAAAGCGCCCATAAAAAGAGTAAATCATTTTCGGTATGGGTAGGTTGGCCCGTACGAGGGGCGGTAAGCAAGGTAGAGACTAGGGAGCAGGACCGCTAAGGGTCTTCCCATCTCTTCTTGTTATTGTCTTTGTCCGAGATGCCCGGTTCACCAAATGATAATTCAAATCGAGATTGTGTGAAGTAAAGATCTTTTTCTTGAAAGCGGATTTCTCCCTTCAAAATATCATCCATCTAATTTGTTAAAGTATGGAATTCTCATCCAGAGCTACGGAACTCACGACTCTATTAGAAAGTAGAATGACCAACTTTTACACAAATTTTCAAGTGGATGAGATCGGTCGAGTGGTCTCAGTTGGAGATGGGATTGCACGTGTTTATGGATTGAACGAGATTCAAGCAGGAGAAATGGTGGAATTTGCCAGCAGTGTGAAAGGAATCGCCTTAAATCTTGAGAATGAGAATGTAGGTATTGTTGTCTTTGGTAGTCATACCGCTATTAAAGAAGGAGATCTTGCCAAGCGCACTTGATCTATTGTGGATGTTCCTGCGGGAAAGGCCATGTTAGGCCATGTGGTCGACGCCTTGGGAGTAGCTATTGATGGAAAAGGGGCTCTAAGAGATCACGAACGAAGACGTGTCGAAGTGAAAGCCCCAGGGATTATTGAACGTAAATCTATGCACGAACCCATGCAAACAGGCTTAAAAGCAGTGGATAGCCTGGTTCCTACAGGCCGTGGTCAACGAGAACTTATAATCGGGGACAGACAAACTGGAAAAACTGCAATAGCTATCGATACTATATTAAACCAAAAGCAAATGAACTCAAGGGGCACAAATGAGAGTGAGACATTGTATTGTGTCTATGTTGCGATTGGACAAAAACGCTCGACTGTGGCACAATTAGTTCAAATTCTTTCAGAAGCGAATGCTTTGGAATATTCCATTCTTGTAGCAGCCACCACTTCGGATCCTGCTCCTCTGCAATTTCTAGCCCCATATTCAGGGTGTGCAATGGGGGAATATTTCCGCGATAATGGAATGCACGCATTAATTATATATGATGATCTAAGTAAAAAAGCGGTGGCATATCGATAAATGTCATTATTGTTACACCGACCACCAGGCCGTGAGGCTTTCCCAGGGGATGTTTTCTATTTACATTCCCATCTCTTAGAGAGAGCCGCTAAATGATCGGACCATATAGGTGCAGGTAGCTCGGCTATGTTACCTGTGATTGAAACACAAGCTGGAGACGTATCGGCCTATATCCCCACCAATGTGATCTCCATTACAAATGGACAAATATGTTTGGAAACAGAGATCTTTTATCGCAGAATTAGACTAGTTATTAATGTTGGCTTATCCGTCAGCTGCGTCGCGTCTGCCGCTCAGTTGAAAGCTATGAAACAAGTCTGCGGTAGTTCAAAACTGGAATTGGCACAATAGCGCGAAGTGGCCGCCTTCGCTCAATTTGGGTCAGACCTTGATGCTGCGACTTAGGCATAACTCAATAGAGGTGCAAGGCTTACAAAAGTGCCCAAACAACCACAATATGAACCACTTCCAATTGAAAAACAAATTGTTGTGATTTATGCTGCTGTCAACGGCTTCTGTGATTGAATGCCACTAGACAGAATTTCTCAATATGAAACAGCCATTCTAAGTACTATTAATCCTGAATTACAAAAGTCCTTCTTAGAAAAAGGTGGCTTAACTAACAAAAGAAAGATGGAACCAGATGCTTCTTTAAAAGAGAGCACTTTGCCTTACCTGTGAATTAACAAAAAAGGTTGCCCCTTACTCCCAGATGTAGGAAGAAGGCTTTTCTCGCCAACTGAACCCCAATAGGCTATTTTGGACTTTTTGCACATAATTATTAAAGATAGATTTTGGTGCCATGCGTAAACCAAGCTGTGAGAGTTACCCCAGCCACAAGGGGGAGTTGCTCCAGTAGTTCAGGATACCCCACCCACCCCACAAGGGTTTATGGACCCCCTACCTATACCTATACCTATACCTGATGGTTTTCAATCCACAACTCATTTTCTTGAATATGTGACAAGCCTTGCAAATTGTGATAATATGTATCAAATTAGTGGTCCGCATAACCCAATATTTGAAAATTATGGAGGTGCAGGCCCAAGTACTTCGAATCATCAACAAGAAATCCAATAAAGAACAGCGAAGGAAAAACGTGACAAGAAAAGTGTTTTCTCGACTCGAGATGTTAGAAGGTGCTAAATCAATAGGTGTTGGAGCTGCTACAATTGCTTTAGCCGGAGCTGCTGTCGGTATTGGAAACGTCCTCAGTTCTTTGATTCATTCCATGGCGCGAAATCCATCATTGGCTAAACAATCATTTGGTTATGCCATTTTGGGCTTTGCTCTCACCGAAGCTATTGCATTGTTTGCCCCAATGATGGCCTTTCTGATCTCATTCCTTTTCCGATCGCATAAAAAGTCATGAGATCAAAAAAGAAATGTGAGAATGTAGTTACAGATGTAAAAAAAGTCAATATCTCGTTCTCTTGCTCTTAAATCATGAATTGGATGATGTGCGTTTCATCAAGTATGAACATATTGCATTTTTTGCTATGCAATTTCAGTACCGGATCGACGTCCATTTATTTCTGTGTCCTCATCCGCGTGTATGTCTGTGTTAGATAGGCTCTGGAAGGCCTTACTTTACTAACAGGTAGGGTGCATTACTTTTATTCTTTTTTTGCTGCTTACCCGCCTGTTTAGATTATTTACTTGCCCTTTCACTTTTTCTTCGGCTGTCACCAACTTTGTTCAATGCTAGTCCCTAACCCATGAATAAGGGCTCCGCTGGCTACCGGGTTCAGAGAAGTTTGTAAGCTCTTTATCTTTTTTCGTTTTTCGCCACCTCATGTGTCTTTCCATTTCAGGTCTTTAATTCGGCATTAGCTTCGTTAGAGAAAGCCATTCGTGAACTACAAAGCATGGGATCCTAAACAGCACGAAAGAAAGCGTACTACTTTTCAATAAGGTCCGACTTCAGAGAGGAGAGACATGAACTTGTTTAGGCGTAGAAAAGGCATACGGTATGAAAGATTGATTGAAAAGAGGTAGGGACTGGTCTCGCTGCTAAGGGAGAAGGAGACCTCTGTCAGAGCAAGCTAAAGAGCCCACTTTATATCGTCGATTTCAGGTAAGGCACTCGATCAAAGCCTATACATCCGGGAATTTACCTCCAAACCAAAGACGACTTGCTTTGCTGCATTTCCTGGGCCGGGGATTTACTTGATTTTGGTGAAAGAAAGGCCATATGATCTACTTTCTGGTGTCGGTTCCTTCACAAAGATAGCCCCTTCTTGCTCTTATTCTTATTCTTATTCATTGGAATACAAGAGTTCTGAAGCTCCTTTCTTTCAAGTGAAAGTTGCCTATCTTTCTTGGTTCGGAATCCAATCCAGTTGAAAACAAACAATTGCCCGATGGCAAAGTCAGATGAAAGGCTAGGAGTGTAAACCACGTACGAGCGTGGCGCAGAAAGGGAAATGTTTTGCAGCGAGTCAAGCGTAATACGATCAAAAGGAAATGGGGTCGATGCTAAAACTCAAACAGTTCCCCAGAGGGGGCCCTGGGTTGAAAGAGCGAGCTACATTCTTTCATAGAAGACAGAAAATAAGAGGACTGATGCTTTCTTACTTCATCTTAATATAGGGATTATAGCATTGGAATTATGGAATTTGAATGGATTGAGTACATCAAGATGAAGAAATTAACGTAATAAGCGATATTCTCAAAAGATTCGTTCATGCTAGAAACCTTAGTGTGCATGGCACTAAAAAAGGGTACAAAGAACCTGAGATGCAAGTAATGGCTGAATAGCCGGGGAAACACTAAATAAAGACAGGTGTCATCCGGACTTACTTGATTGATTGAATCGAGAGATGGAAATGCCATTGAGAGATTAGAAGGGATAGAGAAAATGTCAGATAGAGGTCGTGCTTCTGCTCAGTCCAAAAGAACAATCTGAGTGAGGATAAGGTGGTTTATGTTAGGGTCCAAGAAAGCAACTTGATATGCCAATCCTAACAAGAATTCCACTCTTTCTGGTCATGTCAGAAACCACCTCTTGGAAAGCAGATCGAAAGCCAATCATTTCAGAAGATGATGACCCTCTTGTGCTCCTACGTTCCTTCTAGTTGGTGGATGAAGAATAGGAGAGAGCTTGCTTGAGTAGAAGATAACCCGCGAGAAGGATGTTTTGTAGCGCTTTCTCATACAAAAGGAAAAGGCGTCACGACTGAAGATAAGGACAGATCCCAGCTTTTCATTGCTCTGTCGCGCCACCCCTCCTCTCAGAGCCGGTTCTTATCCATAGATTTTCCACCTAAAAGATATTGTATATATATCAAGGAAAGCTGGCACCTTTGGTTCTTGGTACGACTGGTACGTTTTCTCATTTATCGGTCTAGTTGGGAAAAATTTCCCTCAAAGATCAAGTTTTTCTTATATATTATGATCTGCCCTTGCCCTTAACCTTCCTTTCTCTTCTACAAAAAGGCTGGACATCAAGTGTAACTAATGCTTATATTCAAAATATGACAAGCAAGAAACCTACTATTGCCGTAAACAAAAACCCAAACATTAGTAACTAACAGAGCTTTCCTATTCTAACTATTTCCCTGTAAACCAGGATTGATGTACCAATCAAAAAAGACTTCTGAAACTAAACTATTCTATTGATTTATGCCCATGCTTCTTCTTTTGTTTTTGTACGAAGAAGGATGTCTAGGAGGAACAGATCACTGAGGTTAAGGATGAGAAGGTGAAAAGTGAAGATAGAGAATAGATGCCATGAACAAGTGTATCAATTCAAGAGTTAAGGAATACTATTGGGAAGATTAGGCATTGGGTTATCTCGTTATTGACCATCCCTTTTCAACACATCTCTTTTAGTGTACGTCTTTTTTAGTTGCTTAAAGATTTCAGATATTGCTTTTTCTGTTATAGGAAGTGTTGCGTTCCCCTTTAGGGTGTTTGTAAGTGGCGTCACCCGATCGCCCGGAAGAGAGAAGAAAAACATGTTGGTTGCTATTTCTGGTTGAAGAGCTATTTTTTCTATCGAACAAGAATTCTGAGGGATGTTTTTTGTTGTCGATTAGTAGCAATAGAAAGATAATGGAAGTTATTGAATAAGTTGGGTCATGAGAATGGAAGTTGGGTCATGTTGATACTAGGTCCATGTCTTGATTATTCGACTTTTCCATTCCAATGCACAATACTATGCATTCCATTCCAAAGAGTGATTTCGGTGGGTTGATACGAATTCCACTTTGATGGTCCTAAGTTCGCATTCTTTGCGGATAACTTCCATCTCGCCATAGACGAAAAGTACCCAATTTCATGCCAAGAGACCATGTAAGGGTTGTACGACCCATCCATATGATAAAAGACTCACAAGCCTAAGAGCAATTCCTTCCTTCCCTATCATTAATTAAGGACTGGCTTGCTTCGAGAGAAAGGAAATCTGAATTCCATAGTCGTCTTCCTCACGAGCTGGAACAACTAAAGGTGTAGGTTGGAGACATACTTTTTTCCGTTGGATTGTGCTCCAGAGAATGGAATAGTAACACGCGCTCTCGGGAGCCGGCATTAGTTTATGGTTCGAAAGCACGAGTCACTCCATCCAGCTATACTTGCATTTATATAGATGATTTGAGCCTTTGATTTACTTACTACAAAACAAGCTATGTTCTCCTATATATTTCCTTGGGCTCGCTTTACAAAATAAAAACAAACTACTCCTCTTGATGTGGTCAGAGCGAAGTACTAATAGGCACAGAAATAGCAGGAATATCATTCATTCATTTCATCTGTATGGTATGACACGGCCTCTTTTTGCTCCCCATTTTGTTGGAACTGAGGCCTCTGTCTACCGGCCCGAAAGGAGGGTCTCATGCTTGTAAACTAGCATATATCTTGCACAGAATGAACCTTCCTTCAGTCACAACGAGAAGCACTATCGGGGTCTGAACGAATAGAAAACACAATCAACACTTCATATCAAAGTCAACCAACGTTTATCATATAGAGCGGAATCTTCATTCTAATTTGATTAGCCAACCCTCCCTCGAGTCGTATGCTTTCTGATCACTCTCCGTTTGATTATTCAGAGCCTAAGAAGCACTATCGGGGTCTGAAATATTTATATATACATAATAATTTTATTATAGACATATTTGGCTAATCAATATGGCTATGAGAGATACATGAGCAAGAAGCAACCATTAAACAAATACATGTGGCAGCAAAAACAATATACAACGAGGACCATGGTAAGGTTATCAATTTCATATATGTTCTTAGGCAATACAAACAAATATATATATATATACATAAATCAAAAATTACAACATAGGTAATGACGGAGTCATATTTGAAGAAGACACGGACGAAGATGAATACATATTCACCGGTTAAGAATTTCCACCATTGTATTACTACTTACTAAATTTAATATGTTGCATATGAAAACAGAGTGGGACAGAGAAGCGGAAATTGAAATAATAGAAGAGGAGGAAGATCTCAATTAAAAGTCTGGCCTATATGTTTTGAGTTTTGTAGGCATGATATGATTTCAACTTCATGACATTCAATTTATTCAACAATTTACTCATAGGATATAAGTGAAGCACAAGAGTAAATGACATAGAAAAGAGCTTCGTTGACGGGATGTGAATGCCGCTTACCTAGCCTCCCTGGCAACTATTTGAGGACTCTATTTTATTTAAAAACTTTAAGATCTAAGCACTTTATTAAAACAGCCAGCAAAACAAAATAAAGTGACATTCCAAGAATAGCACACATCATGTGAAGAAGCAAAAACTTAGGCTCAACCGATACTAATCGATAATTGTTGAAGAAGAAAGGTGGGATGCCTACCGGGGCATCCCCAAGCTTAGATGCTTGAGACTTCTCGAAATATTATCTTGGGGTGCCTTGGGAATCCTCAAGCTTGAGCTTTTGTGTCTCATTAATTCTTCTCATATCACGATTTTCCTAAATCTCAAAAGCTTCATCCACGCGAAACTCAACAAGAACTCGTGAGATAAGTTAGTATAAACCAATGCAAAAACCTTATCATTCTCTACTATAGCAAATCACTAAAATTATTATTCAACATTGCATACTAAATTCCTCTGCATATTTAATACTCCTATCCTAAATAGAATCATTAAACAAGCAAACATATGCAAACAATGCAAACATAACAGCAATCTGCCAAAACAGTACAGTCTGTAAAGAATGCAAGAGTATCAATACTTATTCAACTCCAAACATTGTGAAATTCTAACACACTGTAGAAAATTTATCAGATCTTATTATGCAAAAAAAATCAACATTTTATCACATTCTGACTTTTCTAGGGAATTTTTGCAACAGCGGTAAACTTTCTGTTTTCAAACAGCAACATGTATACTTGCAAAATAAGCATGGCAAAGGCTATCATTGCCACTTTTATTGAAATAAAAGATGCAAAACATTATTCTAAATAACAGCAAGCAAATCCTAACAAAAATAAATTGACGCTCCAAGCAAAACACATATCATGTGACAAATGAAAACATAGCTCCAAGTGAGGTTACCGATAATGTTGGAGACGACAGAGGGGATGCCTTCCGGGGAATCCCCAAGCTTAGTTGCTTTGATATTCCTTGAATATTACCTTGGGGTGCCTTGGGCATCCCCAAGCTTAGGGTCTTGTCACTCCTTATTCTCCTCATATCGACATCTCACCCAAAACTTGAAAACTTCAATCACACAAAACTTAATGGAACTTCGTGAGATAGGTTAGTATGATAAAGAGCAAACCATTTCACTTTGGTACTGTCAAAGAAAAGATTCATAATTGTTTCCACACAATGCCTACTGTAGCATATCATTTCCACAATTTATATTGAGCAATATAAGCCATAGAAACTGGAAAACAAGCAAACTATGCATTGAAAACAGAATCTGTCAAAAACAGAACAATCTGTAGTAATCTGTACTCCAACCATACTTCTGCTACTCCAAAAATTCTGCAAAATTAGGAAAACCTGGGAAATTTGTCTATTAATCTTCTGAAAAAAGAATCAGCATTTTATCACCCTTCCGTTAAAAATGAGAATTGTTTTCCTGAGCGCATAAGTTTCTGTTTTTCAGCAAGATCAAATCAACTATCACCGTAAGCCGTCCCAAAGGTCTTACTTGGCACTTTATTGAAACGAAAGCAATAAAACATGATTACTACAGTAGCCTAATCATGTGAACACACAAAAACAGTAGGTAAAAGTGTTGCGTTGTCTCCCAACAAGCGCCTTTCTTTAATGCCTTTTAAGCTAGGCATGATGATTTCAATGATGCTCACATAAAAGATAAGAATTGAAACATAAAGAGAGCATCATGAATCACATGACAAGCACATTTAAGCCTAACCCACCTCCTATGCATAGGGATTTTGTGATCAAACAACTTATGGTAACAAGAATCAACTAGCATAGGAAGGCAAAACAAGCAAAACCATAGACAGAAAACATGATATTATTGCAATATGTAGAAGCATATGTTCCTCTCTCATAATAATTTTCAGTAGCATCATGAATAAATTCAACAATATAACCATCACATAAGGCACTCTTTTCATGATGCATAATCATAGAAATTTTGTTACTCTCCACATAAGCAAATTTATTCTCATGAATAGTAGTGGGAGCAAACTCAACAAAATAACTATCATGGGATTGAAAATTAAAATCATGATGACAAGTTTCATGGTTATCATTATTCAATATAGCATACATGTCATCACCATAATCATCATAGATAGCAACTTTGTTATTATAGTCAATTAAAGCCTCATCCAAAATGGTGGATTCATCATGACCTCTCCAAATCCACTTTCATCATTATAATCATCATAAATAGGAGGCATGCAATCATTATAACAAATTTGCACATCAAATCTTGGGGGACTAAAAATATCATTTTCATCAAAATAGCATCCGCAAGCTTATGGCTTTGCATATCATTAGCATTATGGATATTCAAAGAATTCATACTAACAACATTGCAATCATGCTCGTCATTCAAATATTTGTGCCAAACATTTTATTGACTTCTTCTTCTAAAAACTGAGGACAATTTTCCGAACCATCCTTTTCAAGAAAGATATAATAAAGATGATCAATAATATGATGCAACCTCAATTCCATTTTTTTGTAGTTTTCTTTTTATAAACCAAACTAGTGATAAAACAAGAAACTAAAAGATTTGATTGCAAGATCTAAAGATATACCTTCAAGCACTCACCTCCCCGGCAACGGCGCCAGAAAAGAGCTTGATGTCTACTATGCAATTTTACTCATGTAGACTCGTGTTGGGCCTCCAAGCATAGAGTTTTATAGGACAGTAGCAATTTTTCCTCAAGTGGATGACCTAAGGTTTATCAATCCGTGGGAGGTGTAGGATGAAGATGGTCTCTCTCAAACAACTCGGCAATCAAATACAAGAAATCTCTTGTGTCCCAAACACACCCAATACAATGGCAAATTGTATAGGTGCACCAGTTCGGCGAAGAGATGGTGATAAAAGTGTAATATTGATGGTATAAATATATTTTTATAATCTGAATAAATAAAAACAGCAAGATAGCAAATAGTAAACGGGCACAAAAACAGTATTGCAATGCTTAAAAACAAGGCCTAGGGTCCATACTTTCGCTAGTGCAATCTCTCAACAGTGCTAACATAATTGGATCATATAACCGTCCCTCAACGTGCAACGAAGAATCACTCCAAAGTTCCTATCTAGCGGAGAACATAAGACGGAATTGTTTGTAGTGTACGAAACCACCTCAAAGCTATTCTTTCTGATCAATCTATCCTAGAGTTCGTACTAAAATAACACGAAGCTATTCTTTCCGATCGATCTAACAAAGAGGTCGTACTAAAATAATCCCAAAGCAAATTCAGATTCATAATATTCAATCCAACACAAAGAACTTCAAAGAGTGCCCCAAGATTTCTACCGGAGAAACAAAGACAAGAACGTGCATCAACACCTATGCATAGATTACCCCAATGTCACCACGGGAATCCGCGAGTTGAGTGCCAAAACATATATTGTAGCGACCAGACCTCAAACAGTCTGATCTACCGTGCACCAGTGTCATCCCTGGATCAGTAATGCTGACACGCACAGTACAAATGGAGGATTTATAACAGAGTAGCAATCACACACTTATTACATCGAGTATCTCAAGAGAGAAATAAGTATGACAAATATGGCTTAAGGCCATCTAAAATGATAACAGCGGAAGACTTGGAAGATAAGTGAGTCCATCAACTCCAACGGCATCACTGAGTATAAGACCACGACCTAAGGCACCTTACTTGTCGTCTGAAAAGTCTGCAACATGAAACGTTGCAGCCCGAAAACGGGTCAGCACATGGAATATGCTGGCAATGTAACACATAGAGAGTAATGAACAAAATAATGCTATACTACATGCATATATGGCTGGTAGAAGGCTCTATGGTTACAGTTTTGCGAAAAGCCAATTTTTCCCTACTGCAAAGGAATAAATTTTATTTAACTATCATGGTGGTTGTTAAACATTGAGATGGTTGACAGCATCTGAATCCCAATTAAGTATCATCATTAACCCAACAAAATTAATTAAAGTAACATGATGAGATTCACAGGATAATCCAAGTACTAGATACTCAAGATGTCCATAACCGGGGACACGGCTAACCATGATTAGTTTATACACTCTGCAGAGGTTTGTGCACTTTTCCCCACAAGACTCGATCGCCTCCGCTTGATTCTCGCACTACATGATGTTTGAGAAACGGATGACCGAGACACAGTCTTTCAGAAGTGTTTGCACCTTACGAATGGGTAGGCCGTTACACCTACTTTCCCCTACATCTGCTAGTCTACCACTATAAGAGTTCACACAACTTAGTCAACTATGCTAGAGCCCATAATAGCTTGCGGCTACACACGGAAGTTTCTAGCATGAATAATCTCATGATCCCTTTGAACCTGGGTGGCGGTCCAAAAGAAAAACAGGCAATCCTGGAATACCCAGGTACCTCAATCCACCCAGATGTGAGTTTTAGTTGCCACCTTAAGGTTAACCATTAATTAACAATCTCACATTTGTCATGGTAACACTCAAACCCAATCCACGTCTACTAGCATAGCATAGCAATATACGCAAACGTAGAAGTAACTCCCAAGGGTTTGATAATAAACAGGTAATAGGTACTACCTCAACTACTTCCCAATACCCACAATTTAATTAGATCCTAATCATGCAATGTTTGAGGATTGGTCTAATGCAATAAAACTGGGTAGTAAAAGAAGTATGATCAAAGTGTTACTTGCCTTGCGGATGATCCGTGAAACCTAGAGATTCAAAGTAGCAAGCGGCGCACTCCGGGTACTCTATCGCAAACAAACAAGCATACAATAAGCACTCATCAAATACATGGGTAAAACTCAAATAAAAGATCTAACCAGAAAGTTCAACTTAAGAACTCCGGTTTGCAAAAAGAAACAAATCGAACGAAGCAACAAAAGTCAAACGGCGAAAGAAACAAGCTTCGTTTACTAATCTGAATCTAGGTCAAATTTTACGGTAGCAAAAACTTGTTTGAATAGGTTAAACGGAAAGAGAATTTCGAGACGAAACTCTAGGCGCTTGAATCGCCTGATTCCGATAAACGAGCTAAAAGATATACCAGAACAAAAATCTGATCAGAAATCGCGATCCGGAATAATCGCGGAAAATCCGTCGAAAGAAAACTGACGAACAGTTAAACGAACGGACGTTCGTTAGCTGCGACTAACCGACGAACACGTTCGTTAAAACGAACGGATTGGTGAACGTTCACGAACTAACTAAACCAAAAAAAATAAACCGATCTATTAAAATAAAACCTAGGGTTTCGAAAAAAACTAAACGGCTTTTTTTTAAAAAAACCTGCACGGCGGCGGCGGCTGCGGTTACCTCGGCGAGGTACTCCGGCGGGGGTCTCCGGGGTGTGGCGAGGGGCGGCGGGGTGCGGGCGTCGTCGGGGGCGGTGAGGGGCGACGAACGAGGCGGCGGGCGGCGGCGTTCGGGAGCTCCGGCGGCTCCTCCTTCGGTGGCGGGGTCGGCTCCTTCAGGCGGCTCCTGGCGGCGTCTTCGGGCATCGCGGTGGGGTGAGGAGAGGGAGGCGGCGGGGCTGGGGTATTTAAGAGGGGGGTGTTGCTGCCTTGGGGAGGGGGTGATGGCGGCGGCGTCGTGTCCGACCAGGACACGGGCGGCGGCGGCTGGCGTGCTCGGGAGGGAGACGGGGCGCTGGGCCGCGCGGGGAGCTGGGCCGTCGGCTGGGCTTCGGCCCAGTCGGCGCACCCGCGACTTTTTTTTAAAATAATTTCGCCGAACCTAAGAAAAATCATAGAAAAATAAATAAAAACCCAAAAATGCCAAAACAAATTTTCGCCGTCTAATTAAAATAATTAGAACGAGATGAACATTTTCTTGGCCCAAAAATGCAGTTTTGAAAACGTGCAATTTTTTTCTAATGCAATTAAAATTGCAAATAAAATCCGAATAAAATCAAATATTTGATTTTAATATTTTTCCTCCAATATTTCAATTATTTTGGAGAAGTCATATTTTCTCCTCTCATATATTTTAATATGAAATATTTTTCGGAGAGAAAAATAATTAAAACCAAAAATCCTCGTTTCATTATTTGATAAAGTCAAATATGAAACCGCGAAAAATCCCCAACTCTCTCCGAGGGTCCTTGAGTTGCTTAGGATTTTCGAGGATTTTGCCAAAATGCAATAAAATATGCTATGCAATGATGATCTAATGTATAACATTCCAAATTGAAAATTTGGGATGTTACAAACCTACCCCCTTAAGAGGAATCTCGCCCTCGAGATTCGGGTTGGCTAGAAAATAGGTGAGAGTGGTCCTTCCGTAGATCTTCCTCTCGCTCCCAGGTGGCTTCGTCCTTGGTATGGTGACTCCACTGAACTTTGCAAAACTTGATAACCTTGCTGCAGGTGACTCGGCTGGCATACTCAAGAATCTTAACTAGTTTCTCCTCATAGGTCAAGTCACTATCCAGCTGAATCACTTCCAATGGCACCGTATCTCTCAGTGGTATCTCAGCCATCCCTGCGTGGCACTTCTTCAACTGGGAAACGTGAAATACATCATGAACTCCTGACAATACTTCAGGCAATTCTAGTTTGTAAGCAACTTCTCCCATACACTCCAAAAATTTTTATGGTCCTACAAAACATGGCGCTAACTTTCCTTTAACTCCAAAGCGCTTCACTCCTCGAAGTGGTGATACACAAAGATAAACTCTGTCTCCGACTTCGTGAACTGTCTCCTTGCGTTTAGAATCCGCATAACTCTTCTGCCTGGACTGGGCTACCTTGAGCCTATCGCGAATCAACTTCACTTTCCGTTCAGACTCTTTAATCAAATCTGGACCAAACAACTGGCGGTCTCCAACTTCGTCCCATAACAATGGCGTTCTACACCTCCTTTCGTACAAAGCTTCGAAAGGGGCCATCTTCAAACTGGTTTGATAACTATTGTTGTAAGAAAACTCTGCATACGGCAAATTGTCGTCCCAACTAGATCCATAATCTAGCGCACAAGCTCTCAGCATATCTTCCAAAATCTGATTGACTCTCTCAGTCTGTCCGTCTGTCTGTGGGTGAAGGCTGTACTGAACTCTAGCCTGGTACCCAAGGTTTCATGTAACTGATTCCAAAACTTTGAAGTAAACTGGGTTCCTCTATCTGATACAATGGTCCTCGGAACTCCATGCAGACATACGATCCTGGTCATGTATATCTTTGCCAACTTAGCGCTGGTGTAAGTGGTCTTCACTGGGATGAAATGAGCTACTTTCGTCAAACGATCGACTACAACCCATATTGAGTCATAGCCTGAACGAGTCCTGGGCAATCCCATGATAAAATCCATGCCTAGTTTATCCCATTTCCATTCGGGTATCGGCAATGGCTGTAGCAATCCTACTGGCTTCTGATGCTCTGCCTTCACTCTTTGATATACATCACAAACTGCTACATACTCCGCAATATCTTTCTTCATTCCGGTCCACCAGAAAGTACCCTTCAAATCCAAATACATCTTGGTATTTCCTGGGTGAATCGAATACGGTGAATCATGGGCCTCTTGCAAGATCAACTTCCTGATCTCCGGATCATTGGGTACATAAAGACGGTCCTCAAACCATAAGGTATCGTGCTCATCCTCACGAAATCCCTTGGCTTTTCCTTTACTCATCCTTTTCTTTATCTCGTCAATTTCCTTGTCTGTCTTCTGAGCTTCCCTGATCTTTTCCATCAAGGTAGACTGAATCTCCAACGTTGCTAAATAGCCTCTTGGAACTATCTCCAAACATAGCTCGCGAAGATCCTCGGCTAATAATTTCGGTAACTCTCCGGTCATGAGGGTGTTAACATGGCTCTTCCGGCTCAACACATCAGCTACTACGTTAGCCTTTCCGGGGTGATAATGCAATCTCATGTTATAATTCTTTATGAGCTCCAACCATCTCCTTTGCCTGAGATTCAACTCCTTCTGCGTGAAGATGTATTTCAAACTCTTGTGATCCGTGTACACCTCACAGTGATTTCCAATGAGAAAATGTCTCCATGTCTTCAACGCATGTACTACAGCTGCTAACTCCAAATCATGCGTGGCATAATTCTTCTCATGGGGTTTAAGTTGTTCTGAAGCATATGAAACAACTCTTCCCTCCTGCATTAGCACTGCTCCAAGTCCTCGACGTGAAGCGTCGCAATATACTTCATAATCCTTGCGTTGATCTGGCAGAATCAGCACTGGTGATGTAACCAAACGTTTCTTCAACTCTTGGAAACTAGCTTCACATTCCTCAGTCCAATTGAATTTGGTGTCCTTCTTTAAAAGCTCTATCATGGGCTTAGCAATCCTCGAGAAATTCTCAATGAACCTCCGGTAGTATCCTGCAAGTCCAAGAAAACTACGAATCTCTCCAACTGATGTGGGTGATTCCCAGCTTGTTACTGTGTCAACTTTGGTGGGGTCTACTGCTATTCCTTCTCCGGATATAACGTGTCCGAGGAATCCAACTTCCTTCAACCAAAACTCACATTTGCTGAACTTGGCGTATAACTGATGTTCTCTGAG
The DNA here is from genome assembly GCF_018294505.1 of Triticum aestivum. Lineage (NCBI taxonomy): Eukaryota > Viridiplantae > Streptophyta > Magnoliopsida > Poales > Poaceae > Triticum > Triticum aestivum. The sequence goes on from NC_057799.1 coordinate 294,418,910, forward strand.
CTTCTCAAGTACCAAACGCAAATGTTCCTTATGCTCCTCTTCATTCTTGGAGTAGACTAAAATGTCATCAATGAACACTACGACGAACTTATCCAAAAACTCCATAAACACTTTGTTCATCAGGTTCATGAAATAGGCAGGTGCGTTAGTCAGACCAAATGACATAACCGTATACTCATACAGCCCATACCTGGTGGTAAAAGCCGTCTTAGGTATATCCTGCTCTCGAATCTTTAACTGATGGTATCCTGATCGTAGATCAATCTTGGAAAATACCTTAGCTCCTTGTAATCGGTCAAACAGATCATTGATCATCGGCAGTGGGTACTTATTTTTTTATGGTCACTTCATTCAATCCTCGATAATCAACAACCATCCTCAACGATCCATCTTTCTTCTCCACTAGAAGTACGGGTGATCCCCAAGGTGAAGAACTTGGGCGAATATAGCCTTTATCCAGTAACTCCTTAATCTGCTTCTTAATTTCTTCCAAATCTTTTGCGGGCATTCTGTACGGTCTCTTAGATATTGGCCCTGTGCCTGGCAAAAGCTCAATCAAAAACTCAATGTCTCTATCTGGTGGCATGCCTGGCAACTCTTCTGGAAATACATCCGGGTAATCCTTCACCACTGGTACTTCTTCCTGTACAACTCCTGATAAGGAATTTACTTGAGTCCTCTTCGGCACATGCCGGGATACATACTTAATCCTTCTCCCTTCTGGGGTGGTAAGCAAAATTGTCTTACTGGCGCAATCGATGTTTCCCCCATACATCGATAGCCAATCCATTCCCAATATTACGTCCAAACCTTGTGACTCCAAAACTATTAGGTCTGAGGGGAAAACATGCCTACCTATGGCCAATGGCATCTGAAAACATCCTTGGCTTGCCATATACTCTGCTCCTGGCGAGGTTACTAACATAGGTGTTCTGAGAACTTTGGTGGGCATCTTAAACTTATCCACAAATCCCCTTGATATGTATGAATGCGATGCACCAGTATCAAAAAGAACGATTGCAGTAAATGACTTAACCAAAAACTTACCCATTACTGCATCTGGCTGAGCTTCAACCTCCTCCATGCTAACGTGGTTCACATGTCCTTTGTTGAAAGGGTTCGGCTTCTTCCCAGAGCTTCCATTGCCATTTCCATTCTGGGCTTCAGGACATTCATTGGCATAATGTCCAGTCTTCTGGCACTTAAAGCAAGTGACTTGGCTCAGGTCTCTCTTAGCTGGGGTTGAAGGGTTGGTACGGTTCTGGCCGTTGCTTCCTCCATTCCCATTACCATTCTTGGGGTCATTATGGTTGTGCGAACTACCTCCTCCATGGGTATGCTGAAACTGTCCTCCCGATTTGTGGGAAAACGTGGCTTCTGCTGAGCTCCAGAATTGTACTTCCCTTGTCCATACTTCCTCTTACGGTTTTCAATCTGCTGCTGCTTCCCTTCAATCATGAGAGCTCTATCTACCAACTCCTGGTAGTTGTTGAAGGTTGCTACCATCAACTGCATGCTCAGCTCATCATTCAGTCCTTCCAAAAACTTCTCCTACTTGGCTGCATCTGTAGCAACGTCATCTGGAGCATAACGTGCTAACTTACTAAAGTCCTCCACATACTGGCCTATGGTGCATCCTCCTTGGCGTAGGTTGCGAAACTCACGCTTCTTCATAGCCATAGCTCCTGCTGAAACATGGGAAGTACGGAAAGCTTGCTGAAACTGGTCCCATGTGACAGTGTCAATAGGGTGTGTGGCTGTGTAATTCTCCCACCATGAGGTTGCGGGTCCATCAAGCTCATGTGCGGCAAATCGCACTCTCTCCGCATCTGTGCATCCTGCAGTGGTCAACTCCCTTCCAACTTTGCGGAGCCAATCATCTGCAACAATCGGCTCAGTGCTGCTAGAAAACACCGGCGGATTTAGCCTCAAGAAACGGGCTAAGTGATCAACAGGTGGTGGTGGTGGGTTGTTGTTGTTGTTGCCTTGGTTCTGTACTAACACTTGCATCAAGGCATTCTGCTGCTGAATCAACTGAGTGATCTCCGGTGGGAAAACGAATCCGGTGTCGCGTCTCAGAGGCATCTGATAGGTTTAGAAAAGATGAGAATTTAGAATAGAATGAGGTCTAGAGAGAAAACACTACCCATATGCTCATGAGACAAACACAATCAATATCACTCAATCAAACAAGTCATACAATCGATCTAACTATCGTTACAAAGTGCTCAGACTATACTATATACATGGGGGAATACTACTACTGATTATGGTGGTCTACTAGAAATTTTGATCGGTCGGAGACTCCATGATATCTGCTCCAGCTTCATCAACAAAGTCATCTTCACTGGGGTCTGAGTCGGTGTCGTCGATGATGATGTAGTTATCCAGGCAAGTAGAATCGTCACCTTCTCCTCCTGGTGCTGAGTCTCCCATGAATACTCCGATCTTCTTTATCAGGTCGTCATTCTTCTCCAACAACGTGGCGATCTCCTCCTCATATCCATCGCGCGTAGACTTGAGTTCTTCCTCCAACTCCATGATCTTGGTCAATACCTTCTTCAGATCTATCATGTCTGCGCACATCTGGTTCTCCTGGCGATGAATGTGTTGGTTTTGCTCCTGGATGAAAGCTGCAATTGATCCATCCTTCTTGGTGCTGATCATCTCCCATTGCTCATCTCGGCGTCCACAAATCTAATAAATAGTATCCTTAAGCTCCCTGTGGTAGACTTCTCCAATGCGTCCCATAGAGATGTGGGCTGCCATGCTCTTCCCTAAACTCCAGGTTGGTGCATCAAAGGAAAACTCTATAGGCTCAGTGACTGGCGTAAACGTCCTTCCTGGAACTTGAACTTGAATCTTCCAGCGCTCCTCTTCTGGTAGTGTGGCTTTGTAAGTCCCGGTGAAACTTGGTGTTCCGATGTTCAGGTACTTAGTGACTTCCTTCAAGTGTCGTCCAAAAGGTGTATCTTCATCCGGTTGCATGAACTTGTTCCTTGCATCCGCCATTCCTAAAAGAGTAGAAAGTGGAGAGGAGTCAGAAATGAGAAGAGAGTAGTGTTCTAGGGTTTAAGCTTAGTGGTCGTGTCCTACAGTCAGCGTGTGCTCTGATACCACCTTTGTAGCGACCAGACCTCAAACAGTCTGATCTAACGTGCACCAGTGTCATCCCTGGATCAGTAATGCTGACACGCACAGTACAAATGGAGGATTTATAACAGAGTAGAAATCACACACTTATTACATCAAGTATCTCAAGAGAGAAATAAGTATGACAAATATGGCTTAAGGCCATCTAAAACGATAACGGCGGAAGACTTGGAAGATAAGTGAGTCCATCAACTCCAACGGCATCACTGGGTATAAGACCACGACCTAAGGCACCTTACTCGTCGTCTGAAAAGTCTGCAACATGAAACATTGCAGCCCGAAAACGGGTCAGCACATGGAATATGCTGGCAGTGTAACACATAGAGAGTAATGAACAAAATAATGCTATACTACATGCATATATGGCTGGTAGAAGGCTCTATGATTACAGTTTTGCGAAAAGCCAATTTTTCCCTACTGCAAAGGAATAAATTTTATTTAACTATCATGGTGGTTGTTAAACATTGAGATGATTGACAGCATCTCAATCCCAATTAAGTATCATCATTAACCCAACAAAATTAATTAAAGTAACATGATGAGATTCACAGGATAATCCAAGTACTAGATACTCAAGATATACCAGAACGAAAATCTATTCCGATAAACGAGCTAAAAGATATACCAGAACGAAAATCTGATCAGAAATCACGATCCGGAATAATCGTGGAAAATCCGTTGAAAAAGAAAACTGACGAACAGTTAAACGAACGGACGTTCGTTAGCTGCGACTAACCGACGAACACGTTCGTTAAAACGAACGGATCGGTGAACGTTCACTAACTAACTAAACCAAAAAAAAACCGATCTATTAAAATAAAACCTAGGGTTTTGAAAAAAACCGAACGGGTTATTTTTTTTAAAAGCCCGGCACGACGGCGGCGGCTGCGGTTACCTCGGCGAGGTACTCCGGCGGGGCTCCGGCGGGGGTCTCCGGGGTGCGGCGAGGGGCGGCGGGGTGCGGGCGTCGTCGGGGGCGGCGAGGGGCGACGAATGGGGCGGCGGGCGGCGGCGTTCGGGAGCTCTGGCGGCTCCTCCTTCGGCGGCGGGGTCGGCTCCTTCAGGCGGCTCCTGGCGGCGGCTTCGGGCGTTGGGGTGGGGTGAGGAGAGGGAGGCGGCGGGGCTGGGGTATTTAAGAGGGGGGGTGCTGCTGCCTTAGGGAGGGGGCGACGACGGCGGCGTCGTGTCCGACCAGGACACGGGCGGCGGTGGCTGGCGTGCTCGGGAAGGAGACGGGGCGCTGGGCCGCGCGGGGAGCTGGGCCGTCGGCTGGGCTTCGGCCCAGTCGGCGCGCTCGTGACTTTTTTTAAGTAATTTCGCCGAACCTAAGAAAAATCATAGAAAAATAAATAAAATGCCAAAACAAATTTTCACAGTCTAATTAAAATAATTAGAACGAGATGAACATTTTCTTGGCCCAAAAATGCAGTTTTGAAAACGTGCAATTTTTTTCTAATGCAATTAAAATTGCAAATAAAATCCGAATAAAATCAAATATTTGATTTTAATATTTTTCCTCCAATATTTCAATTATTTTGGAGAAGTCATATTTTCTCCTCTCATATATTTTAATATGAAATATTTTTCGGAGAGAAAAATAATTAAAACCAAAAATCCTCGTTTCATTATTTGATAAAGTCAAATATGAAACCGCAAAAAATCCCCAACTCTCTCCGAGGGTCCTTGAGTTGCTTAGGATTTTCGAGGATTTTGCCAAAATGCAATAAAATATGTTATGCAATGATGATCTAATGTATAACATGCCAAATTGAAAATTTGGGATGTTACATATATCAAGTGAATCAATACGATACCCCATTATCACCACGAGTATTCAATTGCAAGACATATATCAAGTGTTCTCAAATCCATAAAAGTATTCAATCCGATAACAACGAAATCTCATAGGGAAAAACTCAATTCATCACAACAAGATAGACAGGGGAAAACACCATATGATCCGACTATATTAACAAAGCCCGCGATACATCAAGATCGTGACATCTCAAGAACATGAGAGAGAGAGAGATTAAACACATAGCTACTGGTACAAACCCTCAGCCCCGAGGGTGGACTACTCCCACCTTATCATGGTGGCCGTTGGGATGATGAAGATGGCCACCGGAGATGGTTCCCCTCTCCGGCAGGGTGCCAGAACAGGGTCTATATTGGTTTTCGGTGGCTACAGAGCCTTGCGGCGGTAGAACTTCTTATCTAGGTTAACCCCGAAGGGTTTTGGAATATTTGGGAATTTATAGTGCAAAGAAGGGGTATGGGAGGCCATCGAGGTGAGCACAACCCACCACAGGCGTGCCCTGGTGGGTTGTGCCCCCCTCGGGGCACCCCCGAGGTGCAGCTCTGGCCCATTAGTGGTCTTTTGGTCCATAAAATATCCGCAAAAAGTTTCGTGGTGTTTGGACTCCGTTTGATATTGATTTCCTGCGATGTAAAAAACAAGCAAAAAACAACAACTGGCACTGGGCATTGGGTCAATATGTTAGTCCCAAAAAATGATATAAAGTTGCTATAAAATGATTGTAAAACATCCAAGAATGATAATATATCAGCATGAATACTTCATAAATTATAGATACGTTGGAGACGTATCAGGGCATCATCTAAATCCGTTGAGACGACACCATATGAACTATGGTTTAGCAAGAAACCTAAGCTGTCGTTTCTTAAAGTTTGGGGCTGCGATGCTTGTGTGAAAAAGCTTCAACCTGATAAGCTCAAACCCAAATCAGAGAAATGTGTCTTCATAGGATAACCCAAGGGAGACTGTTGGGTACACCTTCTATCACAGATCCGAAGGCAAGATATTCGTTGCTAAGAATGGATCCTTTCTAGAGAAGGAGTTTCTCTCGAAAGAAGTGAGTGGGAGGAATGTAGAACTTGATGAGGTAATTCTACCTTCTCCCGAATTGGAAAGTAGTTCATCACAGAAATCAGTTCCAGTGATTCCTACACCAATTAGTGAGGAAGCTAATGATGATGATCATGAAACTTCACATCAAGTTACTACCGAACCTTGTAGGTCAACCAGAGTACGATCCGCACCAGAGTGGTACGGTAATCCTGTTCTAGAGGTCATGTTACTTGACCATGACGAACCTATGAACTATGAAGAAGCGATGATGAGCCCAGATTCCGCGAAATGGCTTGAGGCCATGAAATCTGAGATGGGAGATCCATGTATGAGAACAGAGTGTGGACTTTGGTTGACTTGCCCGATGATCGGCAAGCCATAGAGAATAAATGGATCTTGAAGAAGAAGACTAACGCTGACGGTAATGTTATTGTCTACAAAGCTCGACTTGTTGCGAAAGGTTTTCGACAAGTTCAAGGGGTTGACTATGATGAGACCTTCTCACCCGTAGCAATTCTTAAGTCTGTCTGAATCATGTTAGCAATTGCCGCATTTTATGATTTTGAAATCTGGCAAATGGATGTCAAAACTGCATTCCTTAATGGATATCTTAAAGAAGAGTTGTATATGATGCAACCATAAGGTTTAGTCGATCCTAAAGGTGCTAACAAAGTGTGCAAGCTCCAGCGATCCATTTATGGACTGGTGCAAGCCTCTCAGAGTTGGAATATACGCTTTGATGGTGTGATCAAAGCATATGGTTTTATACAGACTTTTGGAGAAGCCTGTATTTACAAGAAAGTGAGTGGGAGCTCTGTAGCATTTCTAATATTATATGTGGATGACATATTGTTGATTGGAAATAATACAGAATTTCTGGACAGCATAAAAGGATACTTGAATAAGAATTTTTCAATGAAAGACCTCGGTGAAGCTGCTTATATATTGGGCATCAAGATCTATAGAGATAGATCAAGACGCTTAATTGAACTTTCACAAAGCACATACCTTGATAAAGTTTTGAAGAAGTTCAAAATGGACCAGTCAAAGAAAGTTACAAGGTGTGAAGTTGAGTCAGACTCAATGCCCGACCACTACAGAAGATAGAGAGAAAATGAAGGTCATTCCCTATGCCTCAGCCATAGGTTCTATCATGTATGCAATGCTATGTACCAGACCTGATGTGTGCCTTGCTATAAGTTTAGTAGGGAGGTACCAAAGTAATCTAGGAGTGGATCACTGGACAGCGGTCAAGAACATCCTGAGATACCTGAAAAGGACTAAGGATATGTTTCTCGTTTATGGAGGTGACAAAGACCTTGTCGTAAATGGTTACGTCGATGCAAGCTTTGACACTGACCCAGATGACTCTAAGTCACAAACCGAATACGTATTTATATTGAATGGTGGAGCTGTCAGTTGGTGCAGTTCCAAGCAGAGCGTCGTGGCGGGATCTACGTGTGAAGCGGAGTACATAGCTGCTTCCGAAGCAGCAAATGAAGGAGTCTGGATGAAGGGGTTCATATCCAATCTAGGTGTAATACCTAGTTCATCGGGTCCAATGAAAATCTTTTGTGACAATACTGGAGCAATTGCCTTGGCAAAGGAATCCAGATTTCACAAGAGAACCAACACATCAAGAGATGCTTCAATTCCATCCGCGATCAAGTCAAGGAGGGAGACATAGAGATTTGCAAGATAGATACGGATCGGAATGTTGCAGACCCTTTGACTAAGCCTCTCTCACGAGCAAAACATGATCAGCACCAAGACTCCATGGGTGTTAGAATCATTACTATGTAATCTAGATTATTGACTCTAGTGCAAGTGGGAGACAGAAGGAAATATGCCCTAGAGGCAATAATAAAGTTTTATTTATATTTCCTTATATCATGATAAATGTTTATTATTCATTCTAAAATTGTATTAACCGGAAACTTAGTACATGTGTGGATACATAGACAAAACAAAGTGTCCCTAGTATGCCTCTACTTGACTAGCTCGTTAATCAAAGACGGTTATGTTTCCTGACCATAGACATGTGTTGTCATTTGATGAAGGGATCACATCATTAGAGAATGATGTGATGGATAAGACCCATCCGTTAGCTTAGCATACTGATCGTTTAGTTTTATTGCTATTGCTTTATTCATGACTTATAAATGTTCCTCTGACTATGAGATTATGCAACTCCCGAATACCGGAGGAACACTTTGTGTGCTATCAAACTTTACAACGTAACTGGGTGATTATAAAGATGCTCTACAAGTGTCTCCGATGGTGTTTGTTGAGTTGGCATAGATTTGGATTAGGATTTGTCACTCTGAGTATCGAAGAGGTATCTCTGGGCCCTCTCGGTAATGCACATCACTATAAGCCTTCCAAGCAATGTAACTAATGAGTTAGTTACGGAATGGTGCATTACGGAATGAGTAAAGAGACTTGCCGGTAACGAGATTGAACTAGGTATGATGATATCGATGATCGAATCTCGGGCAAGTAATACACCGATGACAAAGGGAATAACGTATGTTGTTATGCGGCTTGACCGATAAAGATCTTCGTAGAATATGTAGGAGCCAATATGAGCATCCAGGTTCCGCTATTGGTTATTGATAGGAGATGTGTCTCGGTCATGTCTACATAGTTCTCAAACCCGTAGGGTCTGCACGCTTAATGTTCGATGACGATTTGTATTATGAGTTATGTGTTTTGGTGACCGAAGTTTGTTCGGAGTCCCGGATGAGATCACGGACATGACGAGGAGTCTCGAAATGGTCAAGAGGTAAAGATTGATATACTGGAAGGTTATATACGGACACTGGAATGGTTCCGATAAGGTTCGGGGATTTTTCGGAGTACCGGGAGGCTACCGGAACCCCCCGGGAAAGTTAATGGGCCTAATGGGCCATAGTGGAGGAGAGGAGGCAAGACACGGGAGGAGGCACGTGCCCCCCTTTACCCAATCCGAATTGGACAAGGGGAGGGGGCGCGGCCCCCCTCTTTCCTTCTCCCTCTCTCTCCCTTCCCCTTTCCCCCTCTCCGTTGGAAGGAAAGGGGGGTCGAATCCTACTAAGAACGGAGTCCTAGTAGGACCCCCCATGGCGCGCCCCCCTTGGGCCGACCTCCTCCTCCCTCCCTCCTTTATATACGTGGGCAGGGGGCACCCCAAAGCACAACAGTTGTTTCTTAGCCGTGTGCGGTGCCCCCCTCAACAGTTTACCACCTCGGTCATATTGTCGTAGTTCTTAGGTGAAGCCCTGCGCGGATCGCATCACCAACACCGTCGCCACGCCATCGTGCTGACAAAACTCTCCCTCCACCCTCTAATGGATCAAGAGCTCGAGGGACGTCATCGTGATGAACGTGTGCTGAACACAGAGGTGCCGTATGTTTGGTACTTGGATCGGTTGGATCGTGAAGACGTTCGACTACATCAACCGCGTTACTAAACGCTTCCGCTTTCGGTCTACGAGGGTATGTGGACATACCCCTCTCATTGCTATGCACCTCCTAGATAGATCTTGCATGTTCGTAGGAATTCTTTTGAATTACTACGTTCCCCAACATTGCCATCTTCGCAATTGGGGTACAACCCTTTTTTGTGATCCTCTAACATGCGATCGAACTTCAACTTCTCCTTTTCACTTTGGCATTGTCTCTTTGCATCAACAATGACCCGGCTAAGATCATCATCGGGCACATCCTCTGGTTCCTCTTGATCTTCAGCTTCCCTCGTTGCAGCATCACCGTATTCAGGGGGCACATAGTTGTCATCATCCTCTTCTTCTTCGTTGTCTTCCATCATAACCCCTCTTTCTCCGTGCTTGGTCCAAACATTATAGTGTGGCATGAAACCCTTCTCAAGCAGGTGGATGTGAAGGGTTGTCGAGTCAGAGTAAGACTTCGTATTCTCACATCTAGGGCATGGACAACACATAAAACCATTCTGCTTGTTTGCCTCAGCCACTTCAAGAAAATTATGCACGCCCTTAATGTACTCAGAGGTGCATCTATTACCGTACATCCATTGTCGGTTCATCTGCGTGCATTATATATAATTAAGTGTGTCAAAAACCATTATAAAACATCATGAATAGAGAAGTGGCCAAATTAATAGAAGTTTATCATCACACTAAAACCAAAGTACAGTAGTGATCAAATGTTATTACTGAAAAGATAAATATATAAAGTTCATACATAGTTCTCATTGAACAACATATATCTCTCTAGAGCATCTAATTAAACCATACACTGAAACTATGTAAAACATTTCAATGCAACAACAAATGCGATCATAATCGCAACTAAGGTAACAGTTGATCCAACGGCATATTGATACCAAGCCTCAGTATGAATGGCATATTTTCTAATCTTTCTAATCTTCAAGCGCATTGCATCCATCTTGACCTTGTGATCATCAACGACATCCGGAACATGCAACTCCAATCTCATCTTCCCCTCCTCAATTCTTTTCAATTTTTTCATCAGGTAATTGTTTTCTTTTTCAACTAAATTTAACCTCTCGATAATAGGGTCGGCTGAAATTTCCGGACAGGACGAGGGCCGACGGAGGCGGATACCAAAACCATCACACTATATAATAACAAAAAATAATAAAAGTAAGAAAATTATACAAGTATCTATCTAAATCATACAAGTAAGAATTTTTTTCTTTTAGAAAGAAGATAAGAACAAGAGGCTCACCACGGTGGTGCCGGTGACGGGATCGGCGCGGGTGATCGACGATGGCGAGGACGGGGACGGGACAGGACGGACCGCCAAACCTAGACAAATCTTGAAGAAAATGGAGCTTCGACAAGGAGCTTCGAGAGGAGAAAGCTTAAGTGTGGCTCAGGCATTTCATCGAACACCTCATGTGCATAGGAGGTGAGCTAGAGAACCACAAACCTCTCCCACGGCCGGCCAAAAAAATAGAGCAGTGGCTCTACTCGCGGGCAGGGGCGGGGGTATATATAGGCCTTTAGTCCCGGTTTGTGGCTAAAACCGGGACTATAGGACAACCTTTGGTCCCGGTTCCAGCCACCAACCAGGACTAAAGGGGCTGCTCTAGGAGCGAGGCCCTTTGGTCCCGGTTCATGTCTAGAACCGGGACCAAAGGGGTCAAATGAACCGGGACCAATGGCCCCCGAGGCCAGGCCGGCGCCCTGGCCTCACGAACCGGGACTGATGCACCCTTTGGTCCCGGTTCGTGAGTGAATCGGGATTAGTGCCCTTATCTTGGCCTCAACCAAAGCCCTATTTTCTACTAGTGCATCTTGATCTTGTGATCATCGACGACATCCGCAACATGCAACTCCAATTTCATCTTCTCCTCCTCAATTCTTTTCAATTTTTTCTTCAAGTAATTGTTTTCTTTTTCAACTAAATTTAACCTCTCGACAAGAGGGTCGGTTGGAATTTCCGGTTCACATACCTCCTAGATAAAAACATATATGTCACGTTTGTCGGCATAATTGTCATAAACACTAAATGAAACAAATAGTTATAAAAGATAATATATACCACATTAGAATCATAGACAGGACGAGGGCCAATGGGGGCGGATACCAAAACCATCTTACTATATAATAGCAAACAATAATAAAAGTAAGAAAATTATACAAGTATCTATCTAAATCATACAAGTAAGAATTTTTTTTCTTTTAGAAAGAAGATAAGAACAAGAGGCTCACCACAGTGGTGCCGGCGCGAGATCGGCACAGGCGATCGACGGCAGTGAGGACGGGGACGGGACAGACCGCCAAACCTAGACAAATCTTGAGGAAAATGGAGCTTGGAGAGGAGAAAGCTTAAGTGTTGCTCGGGCATTTCATCGAACACATCATGTGCATAGGATGTGAACTAGAGCAACACACACCTCTCCCACGGCCGGCCAAAAAACAGAGTAGTGAGCGAACAGAGCAGTGAGCTGGCAGGGGTATATATAGGCTTCTCTTTAGTCTCGGTTGGTGGCTTGAACCGGGACAGAAGACTGACCTTTGGTCCCGGTTCCAGTCACAAACCGGGACTAAAGGTGCTGGCCCAGGAGCGAGGCCCATTGGTCCCGGTTCGTGTTTGGAACCGGGACCAAAAGTGTCAGACGAACCGGGACCAATGGCCCCCGAGGCACGGCCGGCGCCTTGCCCTCACGAACCAGGACTGATGCATCCTTTGGTCCCGGTTCATGAGTGAACCTGGATTAATGCCCTTATCCTGGCCTCAACCAAAGCCCTATTTTCTACTAGTGTGCATCGTGTATAACCGTCGGGTCCAATGGTAGGCACACTCACCCCACCTCTCTCTCTCTCCTTTCTTCCTCCAACCCCGAGCCTCTGATTGCTCTTCCACCGAGAGGAACAAAGTCCCTCCCTCCCATGTGCTTCATCTTCTATATCACCTCCCATGATCTCTGTCGTCCCACCTCCCCTGATTCAACTTCAGATCGAGGCTTTCGAAGGCTGCATTGAGACAAGCAATGCCATGTCCAACTCTACTCCCTTCTGCCGCTAATCTGTGCTTAGCCAACATGGTCGAGAAAAGGATGGTGCCCCATTGCTCCTGCCAGATCTGCGGAGCCAGCGGCCCGATTTGTCAAGGTCGAGCCACGATCCCGAGCCCTGGTCCTCCCCACCTTCTCCTCCATCGACAACAGGCAGCAGAAACATGCAAGGTATGCATGACTGCTTCGGCTAGAGGAGGGCGTGAGGTGCGACGCGACCTAACTTGGGCACGACTCTGGCAGCAAACACTGGCGCCCAATTGGGATCCACTGAACCCAGGCATGGCCTACGTACAGTGGGTGTGTGGTTTTGAGTTCATCATGAGAGTGCGCGCACGCGAAGAGAGAGGGAGAGTGCTCCTCCCATCTTACAGGGAACCCCAAAGAGAGCGACCAAGGGCGAGGGTCCGTCGATCTGCATTGACCTCGGGATGACCTACTCCTGCATTGGCGTGTGGCAGCTGGTCGACATCATGGGCAACGACCAGGCAACCAGGGAAACCACACTAGGCCCTCCTACGTTGCCTTCACTGAGACTGAGCGCCTCATCAGTGACACCCACATCATCCTCTTGATGGCCACCTCACCGGATCCGTCCCGTACCTCAGATTCCGGAGGTTCTTCATCACCATCCTCGATGCGGATGCCGCCTCCATCGCCGCCGTGGGAAATTAGCATGGTAGGCGAGGTGGCAATGCAGAAGCATCTCGCAGCAGAGACGCAGATTGAGGCACGGCTCACAATCTCCGACCTCCTAGCCCTGTACTGCGCAAGTTTGGATTTCACTGAAATGCAGCTTTCCATGGACTACTCCTTCGAGTTCCTCCATACGAACGAGGAGGCGAGCGTGGCATACGCAGGGGAGCGGCGTCGGCTGCAAGAGACGTAGCGGGAGGTCGCTGCTTTCTTCGCTTACATTCCTTTCATGACGACCACGAGAAGCCATGGCCTCCGGCTCTGGCTCCGGCTCCGCCGCCGCATCCTGCATCCCAAGACGCGATGTTGTAGGAGGCGACGGTGGATCATCCGCTGGAGCACTCGGCCCTTGGGATGTCACAGTCGTCGGCAACCTTGCATCCTGCAACCTAGGACGCAGAGGACTCCGAGTCTGCCTCCGTCAACGTGCAGTCATCGTGCTATCAGACGATGACAATTAGGCTGACCGGCGACTTCAAAGGCTCTCCTGTTGGATTTGGTTGCGCCGTCCTTCTAGTTTTAATATAATTGGAAGAATATATTTTATAATTTGAACCATGGTGTTCAAAGCTGGCATGTGTAACCAATGCAAACTAGGTAAATTGTAATGTATAATTAATTTTCATCAAGTTTTAGTTTAACTTATATTAAGTTCTTGTTGTACCGACGCGCCACACCGTGGTCATATGAGTGAGGTAAAAAAGCGTTCGAACGAATGTAAACAAAACATGTTAATCTTTGGATAGGTATAGTTAGTCAACAACAATGCAAGATTCTTGGCCATTGGATTCATGATGTGCGGCCTCTGTGTCGCTGCCTACTCGTCTTCTTTGAAGCACTATGAACCGCCAGATGGAGGATGGAAGGCTCCTGATTTACCTGCCTTCTCCTCTGGCTTCTCACATAAGTTTCGGCTTCCTTGGGAAGGTACGTAGAACAGTTTCCGATGATCCTCCTACTACTTCGTTCTTATCTACAAGCGCCGCTGCTGAGGATCGCCGCCTGCTTCGATGGAGGATGAGCCGGCCAACAAGCGGGGCCTGGTCGAGCCAGAACTGCAAGAGCCTCCGGTGAGCCTGGACTTCATCAGCAGCCTCCCCGACCAAATGTTGGTAACCATCTTATCCCTCCTCCCCATCAAATCTGGCATGCGAACCATCGTCCTCTCCCAGCGGTGGTGCCCCCTATGACACTCCACCCCTTGGAACTCATCGACAACGACATGCTCTGCAACGGGGATCGTAAACGCTTGGACGCATTGTCCCACATCCTCACCACACACCCTCGGTCAGTCAGACGCCTTGCCATCGGCAAGTTCTGTTCCAACTACAAGGTCAAACCCAAGTTTCACAAGTGGTTCCAATCCCCGACCCTAGATCATGTGTAGGAGCTGAGCTTTCAAGCACATCCATGTCGTATATGTATATAGGAAAAGGAGGCATTGGGAAATGGGGAGGAACTGCTTGGACAGTGAAACCAACGAGCTCTTTTATGGCACCCCTTGATCAATGTGAGCCATCAATTCATGGATATCAAATGGTCTAGATTGATGTATAGTGCTACAACTACGTGAGCAGTATATGGAGTCCAGCAAAAGTTTGTGGCACAGTATACGATCTTTGAGGGTAGTTTGGGAAGATTTCAACCTACCCGACACGCATTCACCTGTTCAAGCATGTTCTGCCGGCAAGGGTTCCGGCTACCGACGCTGTGCGTCGGCCTCCTCTACTCAGTGATTCCTTCTCTCCTGGGCTCCCAAGCTGCCCCCGAGGAACCAATAATTCGTACAAAGACATGCAACGGCGAGTAGTAGAGCAAGGGATAATCTCACCGAGCAAGTCAAGGATCACGAGCTCGATTGCTCATTTTTGTGATCCTCGGATGGACGAATTGGAGAACATGTACATGGAGAACTTGGTGATGTGCCCCTTCTAGAGATGGTCATGTTCAATACAAATCCAGGTTTCAAGTTGTAGGCTGGCAATTCCTCAAGAAGGAAGTTTTATGGAAATTCGGTGATAGCTTACAGCAACTGTAGAAGATTCACCATGTGGCGATCATCATCCGCCATAAGGAGCTATGGAGGTCGCAACAGCTGTGTGCAAACACAGAGTCACCGTAATATGGACTTAATATTTCCCCGGCATGTAGGACCCACCTATCATTGGGTCATACGTTCTTTCTAGCCAATTTACAACAATTTAGATTAAAGAATTGAGTATAATTCAAAAAATAATATAACAAACCATTAATCAACACTACAAATAATCCAAGTACAACAAATAATCTGAATGTAGCAAATAATATGATCGAATAACTTGTTTTGATGTGGAAATAAATGATTTTTGAAGCAATGTTAAGTGCTTCTCCCAGCTAGCTAGCTGCCAATGATAGTCAATATGATCCTTCTTCCGTTGATGAGGAGAGGCCATGTCTTTAATCTTCTGTTACGCCTCAAGAAATACTTGAATTCAGTTTGGGTTCCCGCAAGGCATGACTGGTCTGCCACTAGTTTCATAGTCAACAGGCCTGTCATTTCCCTCTCATCCTCCATGATCATGTTGTGTTGGATAACACAATATGTCATGATATTTGCCAAGACATACTTCCTCTAGAAATAAGCCGGATCCCTAGTCAATTGAAAACCTTGATTAAAATACTTCAAATGACCTCTCAATGTCTTTCATTTGAGCTTCTTGCACCTAGCATAATTGCTTATGTTTCCTACTCTTATGCTTAGAAAGTGTCTTCTCAAATGTAGACAAAAATGGATAGATGTCATCGGATAGATAATATCCCTAGTCATATTGATGGCCAATGACCATGATGTCGCAAGGCGGAGAAGTATGTGGACCTAGCCTTGCAAATATATAATATATGCAAGATATTGATGTCATTGTAAGATCCAGACGACCCAAAGTAGCAATGCAAAGATCCACAGATATTCTGAGGCAACAACTTCCAAAATTATTGTTGGGTCATTCCAATGCCCGGTAAATTGGTTGTGCCAAGATGCAAGGCAATTCTTCCACTTCAATTGCATGTAGTCAACATTCCCTAGCACCACAAGCCAAGCTTTTGCTTCATGCATCGCTAGAATCCTGGACCAGTCCTCGGCTTGGGTGCTTGCAGATACTGCTCTCCACAAACCTTCACCATTGGCGAACACTTTCGTGCATTTGGTAATTCTATCTTTGACCATTCAAAGACTGTCATCCATTGAATCAGCAAGGGAGGCATATGCAAGCATCCAGAGTTTTGTGGTTCCCTTTTAAAAATTGGAAAAACCCTAGAAGATCGTTGGCATTTTTCTCAATGGCTGATACGTCTCCAACATATCTATAATTTTTTATTGTTCCATGCTATTATATTATCCATCTAGGATGTTTGATATGATTTTATATGATTTTTGGGACTAACCTATTAACCTAGAGCCCAGTGCCATTTTCTGTTTTTTCCTTGTTTTTGAGTTTTACAGAAAAGGAATACCAAACGGAGTCCAATTGACGTGCCAATTTTTGAAGATTTTTATGGACCAAAAGAAGCCCCCGGAGTAAAATAGTTGGACCAGAAGAGTCCCGAGTCGTCCACGAGGGTGGAGGGCGCGCCCTACCCCCTGGGCGCGCCCCCTGCCTCGTGGACGACTCGGAGACCCCCCTGACATGAGACCGACGCCAAAAATTCATATAAATACATAAACCCCCGAAAAGAAACCTAGATCGGGAGTTCCACCACCGCAAGCCTCTGTAGCCACCAAAAACCAATCGGGACCCTGTTCCAGCACCCTGCCGGAGGTGGGATCCATCACCGGTGGCCATCTTCATCATCTTGGCGCTCTCCATGACGAGGAGGGAGTAGTTCACCCTCGGGGCTGAGGGTATGTACCAGTAGCTATGTTTGATCTCTCTCTCTCTCGTGTTCTTGATGTGGCACGATCTTGATGTATCGCGAGCTTTGCTATTATAGTTGGATCTTATGATGTTTCTCCCCCTCTATCTCCTTGTGATGGATTGAGTTTTCCTTTGAAGTTATCTTATCGGATTAAATCTTTAAGGATTTGAGAACACTTGATGTATGTCGTGCATGTGCTTATCTATGGTGACAATGGGATATTCACGTGATCCACTTCATGTATGTTTTGGTGATCAACTTGCGAGTTCTGTGACCTTGTGAACTTATGCTAGGGGTTGGCACACGTTTTCGTCTTGAGTCTCCGGTAGAAACTTTGGGGCACTCTTTGAAGTTCTTTGTGTTGGTTGAATAGATGAATCTGAGATTGTGTGATGCATATCGTATAATCATACCCACAGATACTTGAGGTGGCATTGGAGTATCTAGGTGACATTAGGGTTTTGGTTGATTTGTGTCTTAAGGTGTTATTCTAGTATGAACTCTAGGATAGATCGAACGGAAAGAATAGCTTCATGTTATTTTACTATGGACTCTTGAATAGATCGATCAGAAAGGATAACTTTGAGGTGCTTTCGTACCCTACAATAATCTCTTTGTTTGTTCTCCGCTATTAGTGACTTTGGAGTGACTCTTTGTTGCATGTTGAGGGATAGTTATATGATCCAATTATGTTATTATTGTTGAGAGAACTTCCACTAGTGAAAGTATGAACCCTAGGCCTTGTTTCAACGCATTGCAATACCGTTTTCGCTCACTTTTATCATTAGTTACCTTGCTGTTTTTTGTTTTTTTAGATTACAAAAACCTATATCTACCATCCATATTGCACTTGTATCACCATCTCTTCGCCGAACTAGTGCACCTATACAATTTACCATTGTATTGGGTGTGTTGGGGACACAAGAGACTCTTTGTTATTTGGTTGCAGGGTTGTTTGAGAGAGACCATCTTCATCCTACGTCTCCCACGGATTGATAAACCTTAGGTCATCCACTTGAAGGAAATTTGCTACTGTCCTACAAACTTCTGCACTTGGAGGCCAAACAACGTCTACAAGAAGAAGGTTGTGAGTAGACATCAAGCTCTTTTCTGGCGCCATTGCCGGGGAGGTGAGTGCTTGAAGGTATATCTTTAGGTCTTGCAATCGAATCTTTTAGTTTCTTGTTTATAAAATAAAACTACAAAAAAATGAAATTGAGGGTGCCTCATATGCTTCATCTTTTTAATATCTTTCGTGAAAATGATGGAAAGGAAAATTGTGCTCAAGTCTTAGAAAAAGAATGCATTAAAAATTTTGGCACTAAATATTTGAATGATGAGCATGATTGCAATGTTTTTAGTATGAATTCTTTGAATATCCATGATGCTTATGATATGCAAAGCCACAAGCTTGGGGATGCTATGTTTGATGAAGATGATATTTTTAGTCCCCCAAGTTTTGATGAGCAAATTTATTATGATGATAGCATGCCTCCTTTTTATGATGATTATGTTGATGAAAGTGGTTTCGGAGAGGTCATGACTTTATTTAGTGATGAATCCACTATTTCGGAAGAGGTTCCAATTGATTATGAGAACAAAGTTGCTATCTATGATGATTATTGTGATGACATGTATGCTATAAAGAACAATGATAACCATGAAACTTGTCATCTTGATTTTAATTTTCAATTGGATTATGCCTCACATGATAGTTATTTTGTTGAGTTTGCTCCCACTACTATTCATGAGAATAAATTTGCTTATGTGCAGAGTAATAAAAGTTCTATGCTTGTACATCATGAAGAGAATGCTTTATGTGATGGTTATATTGTTGAATTCATTCATGATGCTACTGAAATTTATTATGAAGGAGGAACATATGCTTGTAGGAATTGCAATAATATCAAGTTTCCTCTCTATGTGGTGAAAATCTTGAAGTTATGCTTGTTTTTCTTTCTTGTGCTAGTTGATTGTTGTTCCCATAAATTGTTTACTCACAAAATCCCTATGCATAGGAAGTGGGTTAGACTTAAATGTGCTAGTCATATTCTTCATGATGCTCTCTTTATGTTTCAATTCTTATCTTTTATGTGAGCATCATTGAAATCATCATGCCTAGCTAGGGGCATTAAACGTTAGCGCTTGTTGGGAGGCAACCCAATTTTATTTTTGTTCTTTGTCTTTTGCTCCTGTTTAGAAATAAATAATCTATCTAGCCTCTGGTTAGATGTGGTTTTATGTTTTAATTAGTTTTTGTGCCAAGTAGAACCTTTGGGAAGACTTGGGTGAAGTCTTTGCGATCTTGTTGTAAAAAACAGAAACTTTTGCGCTCACGAGATTAGCTGCCTTTTTTACTGGAGAGTGATTTTAGGTTGATTATTTTTTCAGATGATTAATAAAAAAATTCCTCACATCTACCAATTTATTTCAGAATTTTTAGAGTTCCAGGAGTATTCGGACAAAACAGATTACTACAGACTGTTCTATTTTTGACAGATTCTGTTTTCTATGTATTGTTTGCTTATTTTGATGAATCTATGAGTAGTATCGGAGGGTATGTACCATAGAGAAGTTGGAATACAGTAGATATTACACCAATATGAATTTAGAATGAGTTCACAACAGTACCAAAAGTGGTGATTTATTTTCTTATACTAACGGAGCTTACGAGTTTTCTATTGAGTTTTGTGTTGTGAAGTTTTCAAGTTTTGGGTAAAGATTTGATGGGCTATGGAATAAGGAGTGGGAAGAGACTAAGCTTGGGGATGCCCAAGGCACCCCAAGGTAATATTCAAGGACAACCAAGAGCCTAAGCTTGGGGATGCCCCGGAAGGCATCCCCTCTTTCGTCTTCGTTCATCGGTAACCTTACTTGGAGCTATATTTTTATTCACCACATGATATGTGTTTTGCTTGGAGCGTCATTTTATTTTCTTTTGTTTTGCTTGCTGTTTGAATAAAACACAAAGATCTGAAATTCTTAAATGTTAGAGAGTCTTCACATAGTTACATAATTATTCAACTACTCATTGATCTTCACTTATATCTTTCGGAGTAGTTTGTCATTTGATCTAGTGCTTCACTTATATCTTTTTAGAGCATGGCGGTGGTTTTATTTTGAAGAAATATATGAACTCTCATGCTTCACTTATATTATTTTGAGAGTCTTAAACAGCACGATAATTTGCTTAGGTCATGAATTTAGTCCTAATATGATAGGCATCCAAGAGGGATATAATAAAAACTTTCATATAAAGTGCATTGAATACTATGAGAAGTTTGATTCTTTATGATTGTTTTGAGATATGAAGATGGTGATATTAGAGTCATGCTAGTGAGTAGTTGTGAATTTGAGAAATACTTGTGTTAAGGTTTGTGAGTCCCGTAGCATGCACGTATGGTGAACCGTTATGTAACAAAGTTGGAGCATGATTTATTTTTTGATTGTCTTCCTTATGAGTGGCGGTCGGGGACGAGCGATGGTCTTTTCCTATCGATATATCCCCCTAGGAGCATGCGTGTAGTACTTTTTTATGACTAATAGATTTTTGCAATAAGTATGTGAGTTCTTTATAACTAATGTTGAGTCCATGGATTATACGCACTCTCACCCTTCCACCATTGCTAGCCTCTCCTGTGCCGCGCAACTTTCGTCGGTACCATAACACCCACCATTACCTTCCTCAAAACAGCCACCATACCTACCTATTATGGCATTTCCATAGCCATTCCGAGATATATTGCCATACAACTTTCCATCGTTCCGTTTATTATGACACGCTCCATCATTGTTATATTGCTTTGCATGATCATGTAGTTGACATCCTATATGTGGCAAAACCACCGTTCATAATTCTTTCATACATGTCACTCATGAGTCATTGCACATCCCAGTACACCGCCGAAGGCATTCATATAGAGTCATATTTTGTTCTAAGTATCGAGTTGTAATCATTGAGTTGTAATAAATAGAAGTGTGATGATCGTCATTATTAGAGCATTGTCCCGTGTGAGGAAATAAAAAAGGGGGGCAAAGAAGCCAATCAAAAAAAAGGGGAGGCCAAAGAAGCCAAACAAAAAAATGAGAGAAAAAGAGAGAAGGGGCAATGCTAGTATCCTTTTTCCACGCTTGTGCTTCAAAGTAGCACCATGATCTTCATGATAGAGAGTCTCTTATTTTGTCACTTTCATATACTAGTGGGAATTTTAGTTATAGAACTTGGCTTGTATGTTCCAATAATGGGCTTCCTCAAAATTCCCTAGGTCTTCGTGAGCAAGCAAGTTGGATGCACACCCACTTAGTTTCTTTTGTTGAGCTTTCATACATTTATAGCTCTAGTCCATCCGTTGCATGGCAATCCCTACTCACTCACATTGTGTGACGCCCGGATATTTAAGCTACAGTAATACCATGCTAATGATGCCACGTCACCACGATCACTGTTGCTAATCTCGCGTTAGTTCAGAACCGATCCAAATTCAAATTTGAAACAAAGGCAAAGAACAAGAGTTTTGAAACATTAAAACCAAAATGTTCGGTTTGTGGCAAATAATCCATACTGAATATTTGTGAAGGAACCACACTTTTATTATGTGTTTGAATGAACTAAAATGATTTAAATATTAGCAAACCTGATTATTTAAATGCCTTTACAAATTGATAAGATATCAAACCAAATTATTTAGGGTCTAGACTTTTTGAGGCGGTGGACTAAATTGAAATGCTAAAATTAGATGCAAAGTATATATTTTACAGAAACTAAAATAATAGGAAACAAAAATAAAACAAAAAAGAAAAGAGGAAAATAAATAAAGAGAAAGGGTAAAACGGGGGGGCAAACCCCCCTCTTGTTGGGCCATTCTGGCCCAACTGGGCCAACACAAGACCCAGCGTGGCCGGCCCATCCCCACTCCTCCCCTTAACCCCCCACTCCCCACCGAACCCTAACCCACGCACCACTCCCACCCACTCGCGCCCCCACTCTCCCCTCCCTCCCCCGATCCAGATTGGATCGGGCTCGATGCCGCCGCCTCGCCCTCGTCCGTCGCCGCCCGGAGCACGACCTCGCCGACGCCTCCTCCCCGCCGGACTGCCTCCATGTCGCC
>NC_057799.1:294441537-294449247 GCF_018294505.1 Triticum aestivum
CTCCACTCGCCGCGGCCTCCCGCACGCACGGGCGCCCATCCTCCCTGCTCGCTCACCTACGCCCGCTGCCGCCCTGCCTCGCCCGCACCTGAGCTGCTCGTCGCCGCCCGCGCCCGGCTCCCTCCGCCTGCTGCTACCGCCGACAGCCCCGCTCGCCTCCCGTGTCGCGCCCGCTTTTGCTCGAGCCCGACCGCCGCTCCAATTCGCACGCCGCAGCCGCCCCTCGCCTTCGCCCGCGCGCACGCATCTCATCGCCGGACCATGTGCACCTGCGTTCGGCCACCACATCCCACGCATGCCACTCGCATTAGCCTCCTCGCCCGCGACCCCGTCGCCGCCCACTGCGCCGCTTCACGTCGCGTGCAGTCGCGACCGTGCCCCGCCTCTGCTCCGCTGTCGCTGGTTTCTACCGCCTGCACCCGTCGCCGCACGAACCCCTGCTCCTCCCCTGCGCTCACCTCCGGCCGCGGCCATGGTCGTCGACGCCAGGCCGCGCGCTCCCTTCGCCGCTGCCCGCAGCCTGCAACACCCGCTTGGGTGCCGCCCGTTAGCCCGACCCACTAAGGCCCTGGCCCAATGACATAGGGGCCCCGCCCCCAGAACAGTTTTTTTAAAGGAATTAAAAAGTAATAATAATAATAATAAATAAAATAATAATTAATTAATTAATTAAAGAATTAATTAACTTAATTAATTCTGTATTAGTTTAACCTAATCATTTTAGTTAACTAATTAACCTAAACCCTGATTAACCTAAATAGTGTATGACAGGTGGGTCCCACTGGACCCACACGTCAGTTTGACCAGTCAACACCTCTGTTGACTGCCGATGTCATGATGACGTCAGCATGCACTGTTCTGGATAATGTTGAATTAAATTAATTAAATAAATTCTAAAAATGATTTAAAACTTTAGAAAATCATATAAAATAATCCGTAGCTCGGATCGAAAAACTTTCTACATGAAAGTTGCTCAGAACGACGAGACGAATCTGGATACGCAGCCTGTTCATCTGCCTCACATCCCTAGCATAG
Source organism: Triticum aestivum (assembly GCF_018294505.1). NCBI lineage: Eukaryota > Viridiplantae > Streptophyta > Magnoliopsida > Poales > Poaceae > Triticum > Triticum aestivum. The sequence goes on from NC_057799.1 coordinate 294,442,573, forward strand.
AAAACACGCAACTTTCCCCCTCCGGTTCATCTGTCCGAAAACGCGAAACACCGGGAATACTTTCCCGGATGTTTCCCCCCTTCGCCGGTACCACCTCCTACCGTGTTAGGGCACACCTAGCACCACGCATTGCCATGTCTTCCATCATCATGCTTATGTTTGCATTATATTTATTGTTTCTTCCCCCCTCTTCTCTCGTTAGACACTGAGACCGACGCCGCTGCTACCCAGTACAACTACGGTGTTGACGACCCCTCCTTCTTGCCAGAGCAACCAGGCAAGCCCCCCCCCTTGATCACCAGATATCGCCTATTCTTCTCTCTACTGCTTGCACTAGAGTAGTGTAGCATGTTACTGCTTTCGGTTAATCCTATTCTGCTGCATAGCCTGTCATTGATGCTACAGTTGGTACCCTTACCTGCTATCCTAATGCTTAGTATAGGATGTTAATGTTCCATCAGTGGCCCTACACTCTTGTCCGTCTGCCATGCTATACTACTGGGCCGTGATCACTTCGGGAGGTGATCACGGGCATATGCTATATAATTTATACTGTTACATTACTTATGATACTGTTCGGAGATGGGGGCTGAAGGGGCAGGTGGCTCCAACCCGGTAGAGGTGGGCCTGGGTTCCCGACGGCCCCCGACTGTTACTTTGTGGCGGAGCGACAAGGCAGGTTGAGACCACCTAGGAGAGAGGTGGTCCTGGCCCTGGTCGGCGTCCGTGGTTACTTCATAATAACACACTTAACGAGTTCTTGGTATTTGATCTGAGTTTGGCCACTGGCCTATACGCACTAACCAACTACGCGGGAACAGTTATGGGCACTCGACGACGTGGTATCAGCCGAAGCCTTCGTGACGTCAGCGACTGAGCGGCGCACGCCGGATTGGACTAGAACGCCTGCTTGGCTAGGTCTGCTTCCGGCCGCCCACGCAACATGCAGGTGTGCAATGGGCAATGGGTCCAGACCCCTGCGCCATAGGATTTAGACCGGCGTGCTGACCTCTCTGTTGTGCCTAGGTGGGGCTGCGATGTGTTGATCTTTCGAGGCCGGGCATGACCCAGGAAAGTGTGTCCGGCCAAATGGGATCGAGCGTGTTGGGTTATGTGGTGCACCCCTGCAGGGAAGTTTATCTATTCGAATAGCCGTGATCTTCGGTAACAGGACGACTTGGAGTTGTACCTTGACCTTATGACAACTAGAACCGGATACTTAATAAAACACACCCTTCCAAGTGCCAGATATAACCCGGTGATCGCTCTCACACAGGGCGACGAGGGGAGGATCACCGGGTAGGATTATGCTATGCGATGCTACTTGGTGAACTTATCATCTACTCTCTTCTACATGCTGCAAGACGGAGGCTGCCAAAAGCGTACTCTTCGACAGGACTAGCTATCCCCCTCTTATTCTGGCATTCTGCAGTTCAGTCCACCGATATTGCCCCTTTACACAGATACCCATGCATATGTAGTGTAGATCCTTGCTTGCGAGTACTTTGGATGAGTACTCATGGTTGCTTTTCTCCCTCTTTTCCCCTTTCTATACCTGGTTGTCGCAACCAGATGCTGGAGTCCAGGAGCCAGAGGATCCCGAGGATGATTCTACGTGGAGTTCGACTTCGAGGAGTAGTTAGGAGGTCCCAGGCAGGAGGCCTTGCCTTTTCGATTGTTGCTACTTTTGTGCTAGCCTTCTTAAGGCAATCTTGTTTAACTTATGTCTGTACTAAGATATTGTTGCTTCCGTTGACTCGTCTATGATCGAGCACTTGTATTCGAGCCTTCGAGGCCCCTGGCTTGTATTATGATGCTGGTATGACTTATTTATGTTTTAGAGTTGTGTTGTGATATCTTCCCGTGAGTCCCTGATCTTGATCGTACATGTTTGCGTGCATGATTAGTGTACGATTGAATCGGGGGCGTCACAAGTTGGTATCAGAGCCGACTGCCTGTAGGAATCCCCCTTCCACACTCCTTGGCCGAAGTCGAGTCTAGATATTACAAAACTTTTACTAACATGGTTGTGCGGCCCATGGGCCCACGTCACCATTGGGTGGTATTAGGATCTTTTATTCCTCGTCTATACTCTGGGACTCTTATCTCTCTTCTACTCGGGGTAAATGATTTTGCTAAAATCTAACTCTAGGTTCTCGTTACCACTTCCTGCCGGAGAGCCCCTTCATTACAGATGATCGACTGCTTCAACAGAAGATTCTGACAATACTCTCCGATATTCTCCCGAGACTTTGTGCCATCGCTTTTGCAATTCCCTACCACCGAATATCCCTATGGATAAATACTTACACTTGTCGTTCTTGCTTTTATTCCCAGTCGATCTTGTTATTACAAGATACCCTGAAATTCTCTCTATTGTTCAGAGAATATTGTGCCTACTGCCTTGCAGTTCCTTGCTACCTGAATACCCCTACGGATAATTTCTCGCCCTTATCGAGTATCCGTTCATCCCCAATTGTTCATGTGTTCCACAATGGTCTTCGAAATACTATTTGATCCTCCAAAAATCCTTAGTAGCTTATTGCCCTGCAATACTTGTCTGCTTGCATTATGGGTGCTCTTCATATGTTTGCCAATATTCGTTAGTATCCTTAGGCACCGCCATTTTGATCCTATTGATTCAACATGAGTGCGAATGCACGCAATCATCAGTTGATCCTTTTAAATTATCTTTCTGGCTCAGACGTCATTTTAAACATGAGCTTGTTCTCGACCAATCTATTTGCCGTCAATTGTACCCTTAGGTCTATTGAACTTATCCACCCTTGATTAGAGCGTCCTCTTCTGATCCTTCAATTTGGAAATCATAATTCCTTTGATATCTAAGCATCGAATCATTCAGATGTTCTATAATATGATGCCCTTGCATTCTTTCTTCAACTGGTTGTGTGCCAATGCTCACATCAGCTCCGCTATCGACCTTCAAATCCTTGGTTGGATTATTATTCGGCAATGTCCTTCATATTTAATCGCCTTGTGAATTCTTCCCTGATAGATAATGCCATTAGTAAATCTTATTCTCTGATTTGGCCAACCATGCTCTGCTTTCGAGCTGGTGATATTTACTCTTGGAACTTGTGGTACCTTATGCCTTCTTTAATCTGTGTGACCCGAAAACTTTTTAGGGTCATACTGCTCTAGTAATTCACCGGTAGGTTTTCACACTGAAATCATTTTTATTAGAGCAGTGAATGAATGGTCTCGCATTTGGAGAAGTGGGAGTCGACCTTGAACTTTGTGCTCATGCCCATGGAAACGATGTAGATCGTATCATTAAAGCTTCTCTTCAAATAAATATTTCCTTGGTATAAGTTTATCTTATATCTGGGATTTGGCATTTTGCAATCGTTGTTCCGGCCATGTTCTCCTTTTAAATACCATTTCTCGGACAAGTTGAAGTACTTGTCTTCTATAGATCATTGCACCTGTCCAACACTTACTTTGATCTACCGTCGAGCATTACACTCTGGTATCTCAAGAATACCATGAAACTACATAACTTCTTATGAGGTTCTTCATCAACTATTATTCTTGCAAATTCCAATTTCCCTCGGGTTCTAAGTTATTAGTCACTCGAGAACATCATTAAGTGAATCGATTCCTGTGACGCCCCCGATTTGACCGTACACTAATCATGCACGCAAATGTGTACGACCAAGATCAGGGACTCACGGGAAGATATCACAACACAACTCTAAAACATAAATAAGTCATACAAGCATCATAATACAAGCCAGGGGCCTTGACGGCTCGAATACAAGTGCTTGATCATAGACGAGTCAGCGGAAGCAACAATATCTGAGTACAGACATAAGTTAAACAAGTTTTGCCTTAAGAAGGCTAGCACAAAAGTAGCAATGATCGAAGAGGCAAGGCCTCCTGCCTGGGACCTCCTAACTACTCCTGGTCGTCGTCAGCGGCCTGCACGTAGTAGTAGGCACCTCCAGTGCCGTGGGAGTCGTCGTCGACGGTGGCGTCTGGCTCCTGGACTCCAACATCTGGTTGCTACAACCAGATGGAAAGGAAAGGGGGAAAAGAGGGAGAGAAGCAACCGTGAGTACTCATCCAAAGTACTCGCAAGCAAGGAGCTACACTACATATGCATGGGTATATGTGTAAAGGGGCATATCAGTGGACTGAACTGCAGAATGCCAGAATTAAAAGGGGGATAGCTAGTCCTGTCGAAGACTACGCTTCTGGTCATCTCCATCTTGCAGCATATAGAAGAGAATAGAGTGAAGTCCTCCAAGTAGCATCGCATAGCATAATCCTACCCGGCAATCCCCTCCTCGTCTCCCTGTTAGAGAGCGATCACCGGGTTGTATCTGGCACTTGGAAGGGTGTATTTTATTCAGTATCCAGTTCTAGTTGTCATAAGGTCAAGGTACAACTCCGGGTCGTCCTTTTACCGAGGAACACGGCTATTCGAATAGATAAACTTCCCTGCAGGGGTGCACCACATAACCCAACACGCTCGATCCCATTTGGCCGGACACACTTTCCTGGGTCATGCCCGGCCTCGTAAGATCAACACGTCGCAGCCCCACCTAGGCTCAACAGAGAGGTCAGCACGCCGGTCTAAACCTATGCGCGCAGGGGTCTGGGCCCATCGCCCTAAGCACACCTGCACGTTGCGAACGCGGCCGCGAGCAGACCTAGCAACCCACACGATCACGGCGGTTACGTCAAAGCGGTCCAACACGGCGCGCGCCACTCAGTCGCTGACGTCAAAAGAGCTTCGGCTGATACCACGACGTCGGGATACCCATAACTACTCCCACGTAGATGGTTAGTGCGTATAGACCAAATGGCCAGACTAAGATCAAATACCAAGATCTCGTTAAGCGTGTTAAGTATTCGCGAACGCCGACCAGGGCCAGGCCCACCTCTCACCTAGGCGGTCTCAACCTGCCCTGTCGCTTCGCCACAAAGATCCACTTGCGGGTACTCCTACGAGCCGACCCGACTTTAGTCATCTCAGGTGTCATGTATATAATATATAAGTATATGCCCGTGTCCACCGCCCAGGTGATCACGGCCCGATAGTATAGCACAGCAGACGGACAAGAATGTAGGGCCACTGATGGAAAACTAGCATCCTATACTAAGCAGTAGGGTAGCAGGTAAGGGAAACAACTGTAGCAACAATGACAGGCTATGCAACAGAATAGGATTAACCGAAAGCAGTAACATGCTACACTACTCTAATGCAAGCAGTATAGAGGAGAGTAGGCGATATCTGGTGATCAAGGGGGGGCTTGCCTGGTTGCTCTGGCAAGTAGGAGGGGTCGTCGACTCCGTAGTCGAACTGGGCAGCAGCAGTGTCGGTCTCGTAGTCTACCGGAGAGAAGAGGGGGAAGAAACAGTAAATACAATGCAAACACAAGCATGACGATGCGTGACATGACAGTGAGCGGTGCTAGGGGTGTCCTAACGCGACAGTAGGTGGTACCGGTGAAGGGGGGGAACATCCGGGAAAGTATTCCCGATGTTTTGCGTTTTCGGACAGAAGGACCGGAGGGGGAAAGTTGCGAGTTCGATAGGTTAGGGAGGTGTGGTGGACGCACGGACTGCGTATCCGGATTCGTCTCGTCGTTCTGAGCAACTTTCATATAGAAAACATTTTCATCCGAGTTACGGTTTAAAAGATATGAATTTTCAAAGTTTATTTGAATTTCTGGAATTATTTAATTAACAGAAAAAGGGATATGACGTCAGCATGACGTATGAGTGACGTTAGCGGTCAACAGTCCGGGTTGACTGGTCAAACTGACAAGGGGGACCCACCTGTCATAGACAGTGGGTTAACAGAGGATTAAACTAATTAGTTTTTAGTTAATTAACTACTAGGCCCACCTGTCAGTGAGAGATTAATTAAGCTAATTATTTTTATTTATAAAACATTTTCTTTTTTAATTTTTGCAGCGGGGCCCGCATGTCAGTGACTGGGCCTGCCCAGTCAGCAGTTGACTGGGTCAACCCAGTCAACTGGGGCCCGTGGGGGCCACTGGCAGTGACCCAGGGGGTGGCCCCAAGTGTGCCACGTCGGCGGCCGGCGCCGGCGCAACTCCGGCGACCAAAACCGCGGCGGTCCCTCGCCGGAGTTGGCCGGAATTGCGCTACGGGGCTCGGGGAGGAACGGGGCTAGGCCCATTCGAAAGAACTCGCAGCGCCGCATCCAGGGGTGGCCGGGGCTTCGCCGGACTCGGCCGGAATCGGCGCCGGCGAGCGGCGGAGGCGGCGGCGCGCACGGGTGCCCGACGGAAACAGGGCTACGGCAGGCGGTCGAGCAAGCGGAGGGGCTGGGGAGCTTCTACGTGCGGTGGGGAGCGCTGTGAGCTTGAGCCCGTGACCATTTGGTCACCGGAGACCCGCCGGCGGCGAGCTCTGCGGCGCGGCGTTCGGGCGCGCGTGGGGGAAAAGCTAGGGAGCGTGGGCGAGCTAGCGGAGTGGGGGAGGAGGTAGAGGAGCTCACCGCGTGGCGCAAGAAAGGCCCGTGGGTGCTTAGGAGCAGCAGGTCGGCGCCGGGGAAGAAGGGGGGTCGCCGGCGTCCGAGGTTGAAGGCGAGCTCGGGGAGGCCGTTGCGGTGGCTCCGAGCTTCGACGGAGAGGCGGAGGGGGTGTAGTCGAGGGCGGCGACGTCGTACGACACGGC
>NC_057799.1:294454290-294456149 GCF_018294505.1 Triticum aestivum
TTGAAGCACAGACCATTATCGGGAGTGGGAACAGGAGCCCCAGGTGGGGGAGCTGGTAGCTTTGACTGCTTAGATGGTGGAGGAGGCAGACGCGGTGCAGCATAAGATTTCCTGGGAGCAGGTGCATTTGGACGATACATGCTGTTTGGGATCCATATCTTACGCTTCTGGGAGGGCGAGCCCGAAGATGAGCCCGTGTCACGGTTGCGCCTCTGAGAGCTCTGGTATTCCTGCAGACCAGTCTCGACATTGATGGCCTTATTCACCAAGGTGGCGAAATCAGCAAAGTCATGCACTAGAAGTGCGAGCTTGATGTCAGCTTGAAGGCCATCACGGAACTTCTCCTGTCTGCGTGCATCAGTTGCAATGTCTTCTTCAGCATAGCGGGACAAGTCCAGAAACTCCCGCTGATAAGCTTCAACAGTTTTTTTGCCTTGGGTGAGGTTGCGGAACTCACGCTTCTTCCGGTCCATGACTCCCTGAGGAATGAAGCGGGCACGGAAAGCAGCTTGGAAGTCTGGCCATGTGATGATTGTTCCAGCTGGCAGAGTACGCCTGTGGCTGTCCCACCATTGAGCTGCGGGTCCCTTCAAGAAGAAGGAAGCAAAGGTGACATAGCTGGCAGGGGCTACATCAGCAGACTCCATCTCATAGGTGATGTCACGGAGCCAGTCATCAGCATCCAAAGGCTGAGTTGAGCTGCGGTAGATGGTTGGGTTGAGGCGTATGAAATCTTGAAGAGTCACTTGGGCTGGCTGCTGGTTCATATTGGGGTGAGGAAACTGAGCCATCATATTTTCCATGAATTGGCGGTTCAGTTCGAACTGTTGGATCATACCAGCCATGTACTCAGGTGGTGGTGGGGCATCGCCACCACGACCACGACCACCTGGTCTAACCATCCTGCTAATATATAACAGGGGTAGTTCAGCATTGAGAAAATTTGCAATGACAAGAATCATTCATGATGAAACATGCATAATTGAAAGGAGCACGATAGCTACTACATAGTAGTCGGCATAGTTTACAAAAGGGGTCATGCATAGAGTTCAGTACACAGAGTTCAGTACATAGACTAAAACATCATAGGCAGCACACAGGCTCGCGACGACTGAAACTAATACTACCATCAAGCCTACATCAGTCCCAAGAGGTACTGTGGAGGTAATCGTAGCCCGACAGCTGGTAGTGAGGCAACGGATAGTCCTCCACGTCAGCAGACTGGGGGCCGCGGATACTCAAGTGTAGAGCCCGGTGCTCAGGTGGCAGAAAAGGTCCAAGTGCGGGAGAGTAGCCTCCCACCTCTGGCCAACCAACACCGTGGGGCATCACGGTCCTGGCTGGGTAGATCGCAGAACGCAGTACCTGTCCAGACCGGACAAAGGGGTGCAGCAGCGTCAGAGCACGGTAAAGGTGCTGACGGGTGGTGTACATCTCGTGGCGAAGAGCTCGGTTAGCTCGATCCAGCCCATCAGCATGCAGAACCAGGTGCTGATGGTAGAAGGGCTCCCGGGTGACAGTGGAGTAGGCAGCAGTATAGTATCCCTCCGCACCAACATCAGAGGCGATAGCAATGTGCCTGAAAGGGGAGGTGTCCAACTCCCGATACTCTCCACGAAGACGTGTCAGAGCAGCATAGGCTGCATCGTGGACAGCCATATCGATGGTCACACCAACACCATGTGCGGTGTGCAGCACAGTAGTGGAGTCGTACTCCCGAGAGTAGAGGTGGACGATGGCACGGTACTGCTCCTGGTTAAAGTCCTGGTACTCCTCGTAGACGGTGTACTCAGGGTGCCAGCGATAACCCAGATAGGTCATCATCTCAGCTAGCACCGCAGGTGATCCCGAGGCACCAA
>NC_057799.1:294460551-294464177 GCF_018294505.1 Triticum aestivum
CGAGGGGGTCGGGCGGCAGCGCGCCCCTGTTCCGACCCGGTCGGGGGAACAGGGAAGGGGCGAGGGAGGAGGTGGGCTGGGCCGGGGGCGCGGGGGTGCGGCCCAGTTTGGGCCGGGGGGGTTCGGTGCAGATGGGCCACGGGTCCAGTGGGGGGGAAGGCCTGCTCCCCTTTTTTTTTCTCTGACTGTTTCTGTTTTCTGTTTTCTTTTTATTTGTTTATTTCCTTTTCTGTTTTATTTCATTTAAAGTATTTAGGCATTTTATAAATAGGAGTTTTCTCCACCATAATTGCCAGTGTATTATTTAGCACCCACAGAACATTTTTGTTTGAGTTTTGAAAACTTTTATTTTTCACTTTAATTATATTTGAAGTTTGAACTAGGAGTTTGACAGGGGTGTGGTTCAAATGTGATCAAGCCCTGTTTAGCAACATGATTAGCTTAATCACAGGGGGTTACTGTAGCATGATTCTCAGGGTGTTACAATTCCGCACTCCGATTCAATAACTCTAGGTAATTTTCGTTGCTTATGATTTAATAACCCTTCAAGTCATTCCTAGCTTGATCGGCTATATCATTATCGTGCAACTTTTTAACTGTGCTATCTGGTCCTTCTTTCTAAAGCACAATTTTTAACGATGAGCTAAGCTTACATCGACTTTCCTCGTCATATCATTTCGCCTTGAACAACAAGCTTGATTCCGAGTTTGTGTCGTATCCATGGTTTCAAGAACTTTTCGCTCCATCCTTCCTTTTGCTTGATGTCGTCGATGAGCGATTATATCTTCATGAAACCTCTCGACAAATGTGTCATGATCATCATCAACATTCCGAGCTCCTCAAGGATATCAATTGAATTCATGATGAGAAATACCATCCTTGCCCTCGATGATTTGTGTTATCATCGACCACTCGATTGCCTTCTGTTCAACACAAACTTGTTCGTGTTTTGTGCTATACCTTGAGTTCCTTGCTATCCAGCATTTGTGTTTCTTTACCTTTGAGTATTGCCATCTCTTATGTCAAGAATGTAGCGAGAATTTCATCACCTAATAAGAATTCTTAATACAAGTGATACTTCTCGCCATCTCCGTTCCTTATTGGTCCCCGTGTTGTTTCTAATCAGAATACCGAAAATTGAACTATGATGCGTGAATTCAAAACTTCTAGCAACTAAATTGCTTTGAAGTGAATGGTCGATAGCTTCATTCTAAGTCTTTTGGTTATCGAATCACCATTCTAACATTGATCATGCTACCTAAGCCCATATTTCGGGTGCGCCTTTCAACCAATGTTTACTCGTGGATGTTCTCCTCGAGCATACGTCATTATATATTTTGATCTAACCAATGTTATCTCCTTGTTCACATAATTGTGGAAATCCATCTTGTTGGAATTCTTGATGAATTGTCGCTGAGTCATCAACTACCTATGATGAACTCTTATTTTGGAACTCGCTTACATAGTTCAATTCCCGAGAATCTTACAATGTCATCTCGACAATTTGTGTTGCACCTTTCTTCTCAGGCATCCTAAGTCTGAGTTATCCTGACACCAATCAGATCTGAATCTCGGTCGGATATGATGGTTGGAACATATTTCCAAGAGTTATAACATTGGTCTTTATGTGACCCGGTAAGGTGATGTCGTGCCTAACACACCTGGCCGGAGGTCCTATTGTTATAGTTTCCTTTTTAGCAAAGTTAACCATTCTTCCATGAGGAAATTGTAAGACTTATTCTATAAGTTGTTCCTAATGGATCCTTTGTGTATCCAAAGTCCGACCTTTGATTGAAGACCATGTCAATGCTATCTCGAAGCATGTCGGTGGTACTCTGATCTTCAATAAGAACAGTTGAAGCAATGCTATCTTTTCTTTATCAATTATCCAAAACATCGTTCTATGGGTAATGTCATAAAATTTCTCTCCCCTTACCTAAAAGGTTTTCTACGTTATATCCCATCATGGATATCATGCTCTGCTTGCCCTTGGGAAGGATATACCCCTGAAATATGTGTTTAAACACATATTCCTTTCCATTGTTCTGTTTAATCTGATGATCACCTTTTCCTTTCCATTGTTTTGTTTAATCTTTCTTGTGATCTATATGATCTAAGCAGTAATAATTCACTGCCTATGTAAACACATCGGTGTACATTTCTGTCAGCAAGACCCTGTTACTATTGTTGATGACATTCTGGTAGCCACCGATGGACGAGAACTTTGCCTATTGGTCCGCCTCGTTCAACGAGCAGGAAAATGGTTCTCTTCGTCCCTCGCCCTTGGTACCGACGTTGTTGCCGACATAATCGATAGGCTACCCTCTGACATGCCTTGCTTGCATGATCACGCAAGACGTCTCCGCCCTTCCTACTTTTAACCCACATGGTGGGCCTAATAACCCACAGTTCCACAGGATCGAAACCTGACTCTCCTGTACACCCCCTGTTCCCAAGGTTGTTCCTCGCGCTTGACTCGTATGTAATTCACGAGCCACCTTCAAGTCTGATATCAGACACAATACTTATTCCAGTTGCTTTGAACCCCTTTCACGCCCTGTAACAGGCATCGAACGATTGCCTGCCCGCTCGAAACTTCCCAGGATACCTCCTTACTTTGCTCTCGATATTTCCTCAAGTTTCAATTCGAGAGTTACTTTCCGCCACCTTCCTCTATGTTGTCGACCAGATAGTCAACCTTGCATAGGTCCGTTCTCTCGGGATACGCACCCTTTTTCTCTCATAAGTACGATGGCGTTCTTGAAGAAAGGATGCCGACTTCATCATGATGACCTGAAGCATAGAAATGAAGACATCAACTTAATGTATCAACCGCTTCGAGAAGAGCAACGAAGATCGAGAACGCTCGTTAGAATTTCGTAACCAAATCCCTTCCCCTCTTAAATCTTGGGACGAGATTTCTTGTAGTGGAGGAGAATTGTGACGCCCGGATATTTAAGCTACAGTAATACCCTGCTAATGATGCCACGTCACCACGATCACTATTGCTAATCTCGCGTTAGTTCAGAACCGATCCAAATTCAAATTTGAAACAAAGGCAAACAACAAAAGTTTTGAAACATTAAAACCAAATGTTCGGTTTGTGGCAAATAATCCATACTAAATATTTGTGAAGGAACCACACTTTTATTATGTGTTTGAATGCACTAAAATGATTTAAATATTAGCAAACCTGATTATTTAAATGCCTTCACAAATTGATAAAATATCAAACCAAATTATTTGGGGTCTAGACTTTTTGAGGCGGTGGACTAAATTGAAATGCTAAAATTAGATGCAACGTATATATTTTACGGAAACTAAAATAATAGGAAACAAAAATAAAACAGAAAAGAAAAGAGGAAAATAAATAAAGAGAAAGGGTAAAACAGGGGGGCAAACCCCCCTCTCGTTGGGCCATTCTGGCCCAACTGGGCCAACACAAGACCCAGCCAGGCCGTCCCATCCCCACTCCTCCCCTTAACCCCCCACTCCCCACCGAACCCTAACCCACGCACCACTCCTCCCCACTCGCGCCCCACTATCCGCTCCCTTCCCCGATCCAGATCGGATCGGGCTCGATGCCGCTGCCTCGCCCTCGTCCGTCGCTGCCCGGAGCACGACCT